>NC_092234.1:8791593-8804093 GCF_036320965.1 Panulirus ornatus
AGAGAGAGAGAGAGAGAGAGAGAGAGAGATGCTTTCATCCAGCCTTCTTGGAGGACTGATGGCTTCCTACCTTCCTTCCTCCCTCCTGACCTCCTGACTCTTCCTCCTGCCTCCTCCACACCTCTCTTCCTCATCCTTAATGATCCCCCTTTCCCTCATAATACCATCCTCTTCTTCCTCCTCCTCCACCTCTTCTTCTTCTTCTTCCTCATCCTTAATGACACCCCTCTTCCCTCATAATACCATCCTCTTCTTCCTCCTCCTCCTCCACCTTTTCTTCTTCTCCTTCTTCTTCTTCTTCTTCTTCTTCTTCTTCTTCCACATCGTCTCCAAGCTTCGAGAACTATATACCCCAAGAAGAAGCCACACACACACACACACACACACACACACACACACACACCACTCGACCCATCTCCCGAGACATCTGGGGGTCCTGACCTTATCCGGGGGGGGGGAGATCTTGACCTTATCTGGGGGGTCAGATCTGTAACCTCATCGGCTGGGTGGCCGGAGGAGGTCAACCCTCCTCACTGACCAAGAGTGGAGAGAGCTGTGTCCCCACGGGGGAGAGGACATCTCAAGATAGATGGCTGTCTATCTATCTACCTCCTCCTCTCCCCCACCTCTCAATAGGTCTATCTACCTCCTCCTCTCCCCACCTTTCACTGGGTATATCAACCTCCTCTCCCCCACCTCCCACTGGTTATACAAACCCTCCTCTCCCCAACGTGCTTCAACTCCTTCTCCCAACTCTCCCCCAAGACCTATTCCCACCCATCCCCTCCCCTTCTTTCCTCCGGCCCTCACAGCCTAATAACACCCCAACCTAGACAAAACAGACTCCCTCCAAAAAACAGACAGAAGTGTCTCCTCTTTGAAGGCGCCTGCTGGGGGATGCCCCCGCCCCATCATTCCCCCCGCCTCTCTCTCTCTCTCCCCACCATCGAACCCACGTCAACGCTGACTGCAGCTCCCAACTCGAACCATTCACACCACTTGAAAAAAAAGTAAAAATAAAAAATTACCCCACAGTGGGCACACAACTGGAGGAGGAGGAGGAGGAGGAGGAGGAGGGAGGCGTCATGTCTCTCACACGTGAAGGGCCTTTTTTTAAACGCGCTATGAAGAGGAGGAGGAGGAGAGGAGGGCGCATTTGTCACATACAAAAATGCACGGGAAAAAAAAAAGGAAGGGAGCAAAACACACAAAGATGGCGGGGCGAATCGCAGACACGTCCCGGAATCTCACACTAGAAGACTGGCCAACGGTGGCTGACACTCTAACTCAAGCGACGAGAGGCTAAATAATCACCTGGGATCATCCCGCTGAATGGGACATCGAACGGCTGGGACGATACCACACGAAGACGACCACCACCACCATCCCACCATCATCCCCCCCCCCAAGGCGATTACGTGGAATTATGCCACGGGACACGTGACCTCGATAATCTCTATAATACCTCGGCCAAATGAAATCTCTTAAGGCACAAGTACTCTTGATCATTGTGTGATTAAGCCCGTATCACAGAGGCGTTCCATTAGGCACTGTGGGAGGGGGAAATATATGTTTAATCATCATTTCGTAATGATTCCTGGCCGTGGTCTTCGGCGGTGGTCTTCTACCCGTGGTCTTCGGCGGCGGTCTTCTAAACCCATTGGGGCCAGAGGGCGTGTGCAGGCAGCCGAGTGGGACCCACTGCTGCACGACCGGGGTACAGGCAGCTGTGGTCACCACGACCGATTTAGAGAAAGTTAATTTATCCACGGCATTTTTTAAATGTCCCTAGTGTACAGGCCATTCATCCCCCCCCCCCAAAAAAAAACCCAAAGAGGAAAAAAAATTGCTCCCCAGACACCGCCATGGGCTTGTGAACGCGCCTGGACAAAGAGGAAATTCACAACGAACTTCGTAGTATCTGTCAATTCACAATGAACTTCGTAGTATCTGCCAGTTCACAATAAACTTCGTAGTATCTGTCAGTTCATACAGTGTGACTCCCGTAGCAAAAAGGGGTTCTGTAAGATGTGTACCACCACCACAACCACACCACCAAACCCAGACAACATAATTCACAGGAGGAACCTATCAATTACCTTCTCATTATTATCCAACCGATTAATTCATTTACATGCTAATATTTGCCCTACCCACCGCCATCGCCTGAGCTTCTTTTCTTCTTAAAACCCCAATGGAACGTCTTTAGGGAGTTCAGTACGCTTGTTTCCTTACTCAAAACACCGTGCTGAAGACACTTGCGAAAAAAAAAAAATGACTACAAGTCTCTAAAGTTAATACTAAGCAATAAGGAGTCTGGCATCTATAAATCCTGTTTCTCAAAAGGCTTCCTTTCGTGCCTTACAATACCAGTGGTGAAGCGACAAGTTCATCTGTGTGAAAAAAGTGCTAGAGAGATAAAGGTGTGCGTTATCTATGTGTGATGAAGGGGATGGAAAAATGATTGGAACATCTTATCTCTGTCTTCTGATAGTGTGTGTGGGATGAAGATAACACCTTATCTCTTTCTCATGAAGGTGTAGGAGGGATAGAAAAAAAGAACCACACACATACACACACCTTATCTTACGTGTTAAGACAGGCGAGGGAGAAATGATTGGAACAAAAACCTTTATCTCTTTGTCTTATGAAGGTGTAGATGAGATGAAGAGGGGGGAAACACCTCATCTCTCTCTTATGAAGGGGCGATGGGAGGAAAGGGGCGGTGGGAGGGAGGGAGAGAGAGAGAGGTAATGAGAGAACACCTTGTCTTGCGAACACCTCACAAGAACTGAGAGATCAAACAGGTCACAAGAAATGGCCGGAGCCAAATCACAAAAATCACAAGACAACAATTATGGTCCTCGTCAGCGGTAACTATTCTCTCCATACATTCTAATTGGCTGCCTTAACTAATCTGTTAACCTATCAGGCGAAACTGATGTAATTTGCAGATAACGACCCCCGCAAACGTCCCGACTTTTAATCACCCTTTTAGATTACCGACTGCCACCAGAGGTAATCATAGCTCGCTAATCACCTGCAACAGCTCCTTAACCCCATCCAAGCTTGTTTAACAATATCATACGATAGTTACGGTTCTTAAGACGCTGGAGCACGACGGTACGACCCTTCCGTAAGACGGTACGACTCTTGAGTGTGACGGTACGATTCTTGGGTACGACGGTACGACTCTTGGGTACAACGGTTCGACCCTTCCGTAAGACGGTGCGACTCTTGGGTACGACGGTACGACTCTTGGGTACGACGGTACGATTCTTGGGTACGACGGTACGATTCTTGGGTACGACGGTGCGACTCTTGGGTAAGACGGTGCAACCTTCAGAGTACGACGGTACGATTCAACGTAACGCTACGACCCATGGGCGCGATGGTGTTACCCTCGAGTACGACGGTACGACTCTTGGGTACGACGGTACGACCCAGAGTACGATGGTACGATCCTCGAGTGAGACGGTACGACTCAACGTAACGTTACGACCCTTGGGCACGACGGGTGCGACCTTTGGTCACAAATGGCAGTGACCTTTAACCTAACGACCTCGCGAAGTGCTTAACGACCCGAACGAAACTACTCGACCTCAAACTACTCTCCGCATCTCCAAACTACCGCTAAAACTCCGAACAACTGCAAGGATGTTCACACATACGACGAAAGGTAAGGCAAGGTAAGGCCACCAACAAGTTTATGGACAACAACACACACACACACACACACACACACACACACACACACACACAGCGATCTCTTTTCCGCTGATCATGAGCGGTGGAGGTCGTACGGTGGGTGTGTACTGTACACCAGGAAGCTGGGCAACCCCACCCCCCAACACACATACACACACACCACCACCATCACCTCATCATCTGCCAAGAAGAGAAGCATCTCTGAATCATCTCCCATATATCGTTTAAAAAGAATCCCTCCTCCTCCCACTCTCTCTCTTTCTCTGCAGTGAGGAGTGCTCCCCTCTCCCCCTTCAAGATAAAAACACGCCGTAGGCAACTGAAGGTAGGCCCAAACACGCAAGCACGCACGCACACAAACACACACACACACACACACACCACGCCCTGTGTATCCCATTCATCCTTGTCTATATACTCGAACTAGATATTTCCACCTTCCCTTATCATAACCTTTCCCTCCCCACCTTTTTTTCCCTCCCTCCCTGATACGCCCCTCCTTCCCTCCCCCCTAATAAGCATAAAGGCATACGCAAAATAACCCCCGGAGACTCTTCATCAATGACCTAATCCATCCTCCTCCTCCTCCTCCTCCTCCTCCCTCCCCTCCTTCAGGAAACACCATTTCTTATAATGAACTCCGTAGGTGTAATGCAACACCCGCCCTCACGTCCAAGCAGTGGCACGTGCGGGCTTCAACGCACCTGGGCCACGGCGGGGTAAACCCCCTCTACAATCCCTTCCTCCCTCCTTCCCTCATGCCATACCCTACAGCGAGGCCCTCCTGGCGTCGTAACTATTCCCCCTACGACGGAATGATCGCAAGAGGAGTAACTCACTCGACTCTCCCTCCGAGCTTGATGGGAGACCCAGCTGTAGGGGGGGTAGAGGACGGCCTCGCAAACCATCGTAAGGTATACGTAAGGTAAGGTCCCAGACCCAGCTGCGGGGGGTTGAAGACGGCCTCCCAAACCATCGTGAGGTATACGTAGGGTAAGGTAAGGTCCCAGACCCAGCTGTGGGGGGTAGAAGACCTCCCAAACCATCGTAAGGTTTACGTTAGGTAAGGTCCCAGACCCAGCTGTGGGGGGGTAGAAGACCTCCCAAACCATCGTAAGGTATACGTTAGGTAATAAGGTAAGGCCATAGACCCACCTCTCAGGAGTGGACCATTACAAACCCTGGTAGACCAGGCGCCCCCCAACCCCTAACCCCTCTCTATGGGTCGTCGGGAGGAACCCTGGTAGAGCAAGCAAGCAAACAGGAGCGCAGCAGCCCACTGGCGCGTCTGCTTCTCGACGTCTCCGACGCCGGAGCTGCTGCCGCGACAGCAGAAATAACACGACGTGGCCTCGCAGCAGAACAAGGCAGCAGACTGCTGCACTGCCATACAAACACACACACAGCAGCAGCACCAAGAACGGACGGACGTGGGGGACGAAACAGCTCAAGTCCAACAGATGAAGTGACAGCAACAGCATTTACAGCAGCAGCCGCCATCACCCTTGTAACAGCAGCACACACATCGCCGACGAAGGCGTGGTAACAGCACCAATAAGAGCAGCAGAAGCAGCAGCAGAAGCAGTAGCAGAGGTCTTGCCTCAACAGCCCCTACGTCGCAGGCAAACACCACAGCGGAAACAGAAGTCCAGCATCAGTAACAACAGCAGCAACTTCAGGAGCAGCAGCAGCAACTTCAGGAGCAGTAGCAGTAGCAACGAGACTCAAAAGCACAGCTCCTCCCTGGCTGCCCCAGGCACATATACACCGTCTCTCCACCCCTCCACCTCACCACCCCACGAACCCCATCTCCCTGACCCACTGCTTCTCTTCCCCCCTCTCCTCCCTCACTCAACCCCTCCTCCTCCTCCTCCTCCTCCGCTCTCTTCACCCTCCCTGCAGGCACGAACAGTCCCCTGCATCACTACGTACAATAACACGGCTCTCTCACACCACACCACCCCCCCCACACCACACAACCCCCCCAACACTGCATAGAAATGAACTACCCCGCCCTCCCTTCCCCCCCAAGTGACCCCAGAGAACCCTCCTGCCCTCCCCCCAACAGCCAGCCAACCAGGGACACCCCCCCCCCAGCCTAATCTTCAAGTTTACCTTACAAAATTATGTACCAAATTAAAATTTCTAAACATTTTCTTCCTACACAAACCGTTCCCTCCCCCCGATGAAATACAGCGAGGAATACATCCTGACATCATACATCATACAATATCGTAAACCATCCTTGGGTATACGTGAAGGAGATCATGTCGATTTATGTATACCAATGAAAAAAAAATATACATATGAAGCTTTAAGCTGGGGAAAAGGTCATTTTGTGCCAGCTTATGAAGCTGACAAACTTTGGGTGACCCTCGGGTAAGCTTTTTAAGCTGATGTGACATCATGGTGGCAGCTGGTTATCTTCGCAGACGTGACATCAACCGAATGGATGGCACAGTGCTGTTAATGCCTTCAATCTCCAGCAATGACATCAACTTGAAATGACTACATCAACTGAGCTTATCATGCATTGACATCACCCCCTTCGAAAAATCTGACATCATCTGAATGGATCACCACATCAACTGAGTCTGTCATACACGGACATCACCCCCTCGAAAAATCTGACATCAACTAAATGGATCACCACATCAACTGAGTCTATCATACACGGACATCACCCCCTCGAAAAATCTGACATCAACTAAATGGATCACCACATCAACTGAGTCTGTCATACACGGACATCACCCCCTCGAAAAATCTGACATCAACTAAATGGATCACCACATCAACTGAGTCTGTCATACACAGACATCACCCCCTCGAAAAATCTGACATCAACTAAATGGATCACCACATCAACTGTGTCTATCATACACGGATATCACCACCCCCCCCTGAAATAAATAAACCATCCCCCCTGAATTGATGGATCACCACATCAACCGAGTCTGACTATCCCCTGAAGCGATGTATCACCACATCAACTGTGTCTATCATACACGGACATCATCATGACCCAACCCCCCCTGAAAAACAATTGACCATCCCCTGAATTGATGGACGACACTCCTTACACCAGACGTGGGCAGAAAACGTCATCAACCAAGAAGCGACACATCATCAACACGATCATCAACGATGTTGTGGTGGTGATGTTGTGGTGATGATGTGGTGGTGATGTTGTGGTGGTGGTGGTGATGTTGTGGTGGTGGTGATGTGGTGGTGTTGTGGTGGTGATGTTGTGGTGGTGATGTTGTGGTGGTGGTGTTGTGGTGGTGATGTTTTGGTGGTGATGTTTTGGTGGTGGTGATGTTGTGGTGGTGATGTTGTGGTGGTGGTGGTGATGGTGGTGATCTTGTGGTGGTTATGGTGGTGATGTTGTGGTGGTGATGTTGTGGTGGTGGTGTTGTGGTGGTGATGTTTTGGTGGTGATGTTTTGGTGGTGGTGATGTTGTGGTGGTGATGTTGTGGTGGTGGTGGTGATGGTGGTGATCTTGTGGTGGTTATGGTGGTGATGTTGTGGTGGTGATGTTGTGGTGGTGGTGGTGGTGGTGATGTGGTGGTGGTGGTGGTGATGTTGTGGTGGTGATGGTGGTGGTGATGGTGATGTTGTGGTGATGTTGTGGTGGTGATGATGTGGTGGTGATGTTGTGGTGATGGTGGTGATGTTGTGGTGGTGGTGATGTTGTGGTGGTGATGCTGTGGTGGTGATGTTGTGGTGGTGGTGATGTTGTGGTGGTGATGCTGTGGTGGTGGGTGTGGTGTGATGTGGTGGTGGTGGTGGTGATGTTTGTGGTGGGATGGTGTGGTGATGTGATGTTGTGATGTGTGGTGGTGATTGGTGTGGTGATGTTGTGGTGATGTGGTGATGTGTGGTGTGTGGATTGTTTGGTGGTGATGCTGTGGTGGTGATGGTGGTGATGATGTTGTGGTGATGGCGGTGGTGATGTTGTGATGGTGATGGTGATGTTGTGGTGGTGATACTGCGGTGATGATGTTGCGGTGGTGGTGATATTGCGGTGGTGATGTTGTGGTGCTGATGTTGTGGTGTGTGTGTGTGTGTGTGTGTGTGTGTGTGTGTGTGTGTGTGTGTGTGTCCCCTCCCTCCACCACCTTAGAAACATCTCTCCCTCCTCCCTTAACACGACCTCATCCCTTCTCTTCCACGGCAACTAAAATCCTCAGGGACTGGCGGGGCGAGGAGGATGTTGCTTCCACGGAGGAGAGCTATCAATTATCATCAACTCGGGCAGGCGAGAAATCGTCATTAACGAGACGAAGGTTAAAAAAAAAAAAAAAGAAGAAAAAAAAAAGAAGAGGAAATTAATTAAAGAAAAAATACTAAATCAAGCGAGTGGTGGTGATGGGAGAAGAAATGGAATGCAAGATTTGACGAGTGAAAACGAACGATATTAAAGTAATGGAGTATAAGAAGATTTACACACACACACACACACACACTCAAACACACTCAAACACACACACACACACACACACACTCAAACACACTCAAACACACACACACACACACACAGACACACACACACTCAAACACACTCAAACACACACACTCACTCACACACACAGACACACACACACACACACACACTCACACTCAAACACACACACACACACACTCAAACACACACACACACACACACACTCAAACACACACACACACACACACAGAAATACGGCGATGGGAGATGGACACTGGAAATACGACAGTAAAACACGGGAATAAGAAATAAGGGGAAGGAGAGGAGGAGGAGGAGGTAAGGAAGGAAGGGGGGGAGATGGGGGGTAAAACTGATTGCTTGGGGGGGATGATGGGGTGATGGGGGGGGGGGGGGTTTATGATCGTTAAGGCCAGACTTGAAGACCCACCGAGAGACTCGTTACCTCAAAACTCATATTTATTGTGTCAGGCCGTGAATAATGAGCCCAAGGTGGCAGCAGGGTCTCTCTCTCTCTCTCTCTCTCTCACTCTCTCTCGTCTGGGGGGAGATCATTTCTGGCCTCCATGGTCGGGTGGAGGATGATTTGGGGAGAGGGGAGGAGAGGGGGGAACAAGTGTGTGTGTGTGTGTGTGTGTGTGTGTGTGTGTGTGTGTGTGTGTGTGTGTGTGTAGCACAGATGGAGGTGGAGGAGGTAGACAATCTCGAAGCCTTGGAAAGACGAGTGGATAATATACATACATACATACATATATATATATATATATATATATATATATATATATATATATATATATATATATATATATATATGATAGTCACATGTATAATAAGAGGAGGAGGAATGAAAGATATAATTAAAAGAAACGTCAAATTAGAAGAAAATGAAGTAACGTTAAATATGGGGAAAATGAGGAAACGTAAAATATGAAGAAAACGAAGAAACGTCAAATATGAAGAAAATGAAGAAACAAAATACGAGGAAAATGGAGAAACGTCATATTATGAGGAAGATCAAGAAACGCAAAACATGAGGAAAATGAAGCCACGTTAAACATGGGGAAAATGAAGCATCGCCAAATATGAGGAAGATGAGAGGAGGTAATTAAGAGTCGAGTCAGGAGAGAGAGAGAGAGAGAGAGAGAGAGAGAGAGAGAGAGAGAGAGAGAGAGAGAGAGAGAGAGAGAGACGGTAGCAGCAATCTCATGACCTCAAAACATCTCTGCATCATTGTCCTCGCCCTCCCTCCCTTCTTTAAGCTCTCCCTTCCCTTCTCCCTCCTCTCCCCTCCCTTCCCTTCCTTCCTTACCCATCCCTCTCCCGCAGGCGCCCTGCTTCGACCTGGAATGAAGCTGGGATCATGGAAGAGGTAGCCAGGAGGAGGAAGAGGAGGAGGAGGAGGAGGAGGAGGAGGAGGAGGAGGAGGAGGAAGAGGAGGAGGAGGAGCCTCCTTCTTCTTCTTCCTTCTCCTCCCACTACAAAATACTCTTGGCTCCCTCCTTCCTTCCCTCCTTCCACAGCAACGGCAAATCGACTGGCAAAAAAAAAAAAAAAAAAAAAAAATAAATGTGCTAATACGTCTTCCAAACCCCTCAAAAACTGAAGAAAATTTTTAGAAAGAGGAAAAAATGTCACACATTCGCACCCTCGACCCTGTCCACACACACACACACACGGGGGTACTATCGCACAGTTGGAACTGTGGCTCAGACGAAATGAAGAATAAGATACGAAAAAGGAATCTAAAAAAAAGAACTCCTGTCCATACTATGCCATGAAAAGTATATAAATTCATAAAAACCACATATAACCTATGTATGTTATCACACACACACACACACACACACATATATATATATATATATATATATATATATATATATATATATATATATATATATATATATCGCCTCCAATATATAAAAAAATGGTACTTTTAACCCAGTGTGTCGCTTCCATGACGCTGTGCCCTTAAAAAAAAAAAAAGATAGTATACAAAAGCAACAGAGACAAAAAGAGCGAACAGAAGGCTTTTGTTTGGGGTCGCTTCCCCCCCCCCCCTTCCCGCACACGATGCCACGCCAGCGACCCCCCCCCCCCCCCGTCAAAAACGCAGGGAGTTATCAAAACATGAGGAATATATACACATAAAAAAAGCCTTTTTTTAAAAAAAAAGGAAAAAAAAAGAACCACGAAGTATATATGTATATAAAAATAACGAATATATATATATATATAAAGTTATCAAAACATGAGGAATATATACACATGAAAAAAAGTTTTTTTTTAAAAAAAGAAAAAAAACCACGAAGTATATATGTATATAAAAATAACGAATATATATATATAAAGTTATCAAAACATGAGGAATATATACACATGAAAAAAAGCTTTTTTTTTAAAAAGAAAAAAAAGGGGGGGGGGACCACGAAGTATATATGTATATAAAGATAAATAAATATATATAAAGTTATCAAAACATGAGGAATATATACACATGAAAAAAGTTTTTTTTTTTTAAAAAAAAGGAACCATGAAGTATATATATGTATATAAAAAAAAGTAAATAAAAGGAGGTGCGATATATGTCTAGGTTCCGATGTTTTAAGTCGACCCGGTCCTATCCCCATTTCTCTCCCCTTCCTTCCCCCCCCCCTCTCTCTCTCTCTCTCTCTCTCTCCCACACTACACACTGCGTTAATTCACACCTGAGGGTCATTTACTGTGGTTCCTACCCCCCCATTTTTTTTTTTTTGGAGGGGGTGGGGGAGGGAAGAGGAGGATGGGACGATGTCTCGCAGACCCTCCTGGGATTCGTTAAAGTTAGAATGGAAATTTATTAATGGAAAATAGGGGGAGATTTTTTTCCCCCCCCAGGAATAAACATTTTTTCCCCCCCAGTGGTAAAGATTTTTTTTTTCCCTCTCAGTGATCGACTTTTTTTTTTTTTCCAGTGGTAAAACTTGGTTGATTTTGTTTCATTAGTTAATGTGGAAAAAAAAAAAAAATTGCTCTTTTCCCCCCCCCCCCCCCGAACTTCAACGTTGGGACGGATGCCCGACTTCTCAAATCAAGAAAGCAACAACGGCACGCGACGCGTGCCACGCTGCTTGAACGTTCGTGTCGTTGTGGCGTCGCAAACCAGAAGAGAGAGAGAGAGAGAGAGAGAGAGAGAGAGAGAGAGAGAGAGAGAGAGAGAGAGAGAGAGAGAATGCGCGAGGCCCAGACAACCACAGTTTAAGCATCGGGCGCGCCACTTAAAATGACACAAGGCCACACACACACACAACCGCTCAAGCCATAACTGACTTGTCTCCTGCATCGTCGCGTCTGAAGCTACCATCTTCCTGAAGGAGGGAGGGAGACAGACAGACCGACACCCAGGCATGCACCAGGAAGGGGGGGTCGCCCCTTTAGACCTTAGGACCTGTCGTCATTCCACCACCAACCCCTTCCTACGTCAAGGGTCTCCTACCCTTCCCCCAGAAGGTTCTACACCATAACACAAGACCTGCTTCGCCAATATCCTCCTACGACCATGGGTTCCTAACCTAACCTTTCCGCCGCGTTATGAAGACATTATCTTTAAACAAAAAAAAAAAAAAAGAACAAAATACCGCAAAAAATTGGTGAAAAAAAAAAAAACATCAAATGGGGAAAGTGGCCAGACCTTGGAAATGCCCTCGTAAAAATAAGAAACAAAAGAGGAACGAAAGAGGACAAAAAAGAAAAGAAAAAATAAATAAAAGGCGACAGAACATGGGGTATGTAAGAGGTCCACACAAAATATGGAGACCAAAACCTCTAACGTTCTCAACACGACCGCAAAACCAACTGGGCCTTCTGCGTGTTATGCCCTGCGAAGACCCCACAGCTGCCGGAGCCTTCTGCTCCTGCTGCTACCTAACCCCCTCCCTCCTCGTAAATAAAGACACGCTCGAGGAATTCATCAAGGCCGGGTGCTAGGGCGCCCTCGTCCAAAGAGCCTTACAAGACTCGTAGCAAACACCACAACAACAACCACAACCCTCCCACAACTGGCACGAGGAACTTGAGAGAGATGCGAGCGAGTTGAGCGGCGGTGTTGTTTAATCCCCGGCCGTGCCCACAATCCTCTTCGTCAGGGCGCGCGCTATGCTTGCTGCGAGCGGTTCTCCTCCTCCTCCTCCTCCCACCACTCACACACCGGGTGACCACCAGACGTTTACCTCAATTGTATCCAGGGTAATCTAAGACATCCTTGGGAGGTGGGCGTCTGCGTGGGGACCTTATAAGAGGTCTTGGTGGGGACTTTCAATCGTCCTTGCGAGGAGTGCGGGCGTCTGC
>NC_092234.1:8806593-8849093 GCF_036320965.1 Panulirus ornatus
CTCGCCCCTAACCCACCAATACCTTACCTCTTGCCCCTAACCCACCAATACCTTACCTCTTACCCTTACCCAACCACACACACACACACACACACACACACACAGGAAAACCACATCAGAAAACGTTCCATTTGCTTCCTCCCCTCAGGTCCTTATTTTTCCCAGACAGGCTTGATCCTTCAAGGCCTTGGTGACACAGCACGAGCAGAGAGAGAGAGAGAGAGAGAGAGAGAGAGAGAGAGAGAGAGAGAGAGAGAGAGAGAGACAGATAGATAGATAGATAGATAGATAGATAGAGATAGAGATAGAGAGAGAGATAGACGGAGACAGACAGATAGAGAGACAAAGATAGAGAGAGAGAGAGAGAGAGAGAGAGAGAGAGAGAGAGAGAGAGAGAGAGAGAGAGAGAGAGACTACGCATTGGTGCCCGGAAGGAATTCTTTAAATAAACATGACTTCTTTTTTTTTTCTCTCTTCATCCTCGCTCTAAATTTATTGTTGTCCCCCCAAAGAAATCTGTTTCGGCGATGCATATTCGAACGCTTCTATCTCACGGTTAATTCAAGACTGATTCAAAATTACCGAACTGACTTTTTTATATTTTCACCACTCAAAAATTTTTCTAAAACCTTCGTCCATGTCGACGGCCAAGCTGGACCATTTTCTTCCGCGGTGTTGCAGAACCACTCCCCCCCTCTCGTTTTCTATTCCCGGAAACATATATGTATTCCCCCACGTTTTCTTTCGCCCTACTGTAATTTCCATTTGCCGTACTGCCGTACTAACAATCAACGCAATTTCTACTTAATTTATTTACTTATTTTTTATTCTACTTCATTTATCTATTTATTTATTTATTTATTCATTTTTTTTTTTTTTGGGGGGGGGGGGGAGGTGAGTTCCCGACTGCGTCAGCGAATTCTCCCCTCCTCCTTTCCTTCCTTCCACTTCTGCTGGCTGTCTTTTTTTTCCTGGTCAAATATTTCTTTCACCAGTCGCCCCCCTTCCTCCCAAATTGCACGACCACTCCCTCATGTTCTATACATGATCTACCTCGCCGTAGATCACCCTGGCTCAATTAAACAGCCTTCACCCTTCTCCCTGAATCTATCCAATTCACAATCTTCATCATTAAGTCTCCCTTAGAGTTGCAAATAGGTCGAAACCTATTCAACAAATTACAGAAATCAATTATATTTGGCCAAATCTGCAATTTTTCCCCTTCACTAGCAAATAGGGTAATGTGCCAATTTATTGTTGCGTCCCTGTACCGCATAAATTGGTAATTATGACCAAGCCATCTGCCTAATTAAATGTCACCACCTATTCTGGTTTGATACACACTAATTTGCATAATAAATGGCCAATTACTCCATCATAAACACTCCGCCCTCTGCAGGGCGACGTGGTTGTGATTCAAAACAATAATTTTTTTTTTGAAGTACTACACATGCATAATCCACAAGATAATTCTATTTGATTTCGACAGTGGCAGTGTACTACACAACCCACTAGATCTACTACGCCAGTGTTCGCCTAAATAATCTAAGTTTAAATGTTCTCCCTTCAAAAAATATAAATGTTTCGATATTTCCTTTAACATAAGTCCATGTTACAGCATTTAGATATAAATGTTTCTATATTTCCTTTAATATAAATCCATGTTACAGCATTTGAATATAAATGTTTCGATATTTCCTTTGATATAAATCCATGTTACAGCATTTAAATATAAATGTTTCGATATTTCCTTTAATATGAAGCCATGTTACAGCATTTCCCCGTAGTAAATTTAAATGCTTCTGTATCTCCTTTAATAATCTTCGTTTCAACATTTTCCCTTAATAATCATCTAACTGTTTCAAGGTTTGCTTTAATAATCTATGCTTTAACATATCCCTAAATAATCTACGTTTTAACACTTCCCTTTATAACATAAATGCTTAAAATTTCCCTTAATTATCTAGGCTTCAACACTCCCTAAAAAAATGTATCAACATTCCCTTAAAAAAGAAATCTAAATGTCAACATTTCCCTAAATAAATCACGTTTCAACATTCCTTTAATAACCCACGTATCAACATCCTTAAAATCATTCCATGCTTCAACACTTCCCCCAAAAATAACGTACCTTACCAACACTTCCCCTAAAAATAACGAACCTTACCAACACTTCCCCCAAAAATAACGTACCTTACCAACACTTCCCCCCAAAATAACGTACCTTACCAACAATTCCCCCCAAAATAACGTACCTTACCAACACTTCTCCCCAAAATAACGCACCTTACCAACACTTCCCCCCAAAATAACGTACCTTACCAACACTTCCCCCAAAAATAACGTACCTTACCAAAAATCCCCTTAATAATAATAATACACAATTACTACTCATTCGTCAATATAATCCGCACTTCAATTTCCCCCGAATATAATCGACATGTCTCGAAAATCCCCCGCAATCACATGCGTATCGACCCATTCCTCAATGTAATCGACACTTGCTGACATTTCCCTAAAAGTAATCGCATGACGAGGACATATCAGTCATGACTTGCGACATCCATAGTGGACGCCAGTGAGCACAATTACTGGTGGGGGGGGGACCAGGTTGCATGGGGGGGGACCAGGTTGCAGGGGGGGAGGAACCAGGTTGCAGGGGGAGGGGAACCAGGTTGCAGGGGGGGAACCAGGTTGCATGGGGGGGACCAGGTTGCAGGGGGGGAGGAACCAGGTTGCAGGGGGAGGGAACCAGGTTGCAGGGGGGGAACCAGGTTGCAGGGGGGGAACCAGGTTGCAGGGGGGGGAACCAGGTTGCAGGGGGAGGGAACCAGGTTGCAGGGGGGGGGGGGAACCAGGTTGCAGGGGGGAACCAGGTTGCAGGGGAGGACCAGGTTGCAGGGGGAGGAACCAGGTTGCAGGGGGGGACCAGGTTGTGCATGGGGGGGGCCAGGTTGCAGGGGGGGAACCAGGTTGCAGGGGGGGGGAACCAGGTTGCAGGGGGGGACCAGGTTGCAGGGGGGAGGAACCAGGTTGCAGGGGAGGGAACCAGGTTGCAGGGGGGGAACCAGGTTGCAGGGGGGGGAACCAGGTTGCAGGGGGGGAACCAGGTTGCAGGGGGGGGAACCAGGTTGCAGGGGGGGGACCAGGTTGCAGGGGGGGGAAACCCGGTTGCAGGGGAGGACCAGGTTGCATGGGGGGGAACCAGGTTGCAGGGGGGGACCAGGTTGCAGGGGGGGGGAACCAGGTTGCAGGGGGGGGCACCAGGTGCAGGGGGGGAACCAGGTTGTATTGGGGAATTGGGGGGGGGGGGACCAGGTTGCAGGGGGAGGGAACCAGGTTGCAGGGGGGGAACCAGGTTGCAAGGGGGGTGGACCAGGTTTGCATGGGAGGGAACCAGGTTGCAGGGGGGGGAACCAGGTTGCAGGGGGGGGAACCAGGTTGCAGGGGGGGAACCAGGTTGCAGGGGTGGGGGAACCAGGTTGCATGGGGGGTGGACCAGGTTGCATGGGAGGGAACCAGGTTGCAGGGGGGGGAACCAGGTTGCAAGGGGGGACCAGGTTGCAGGGGGAGGGAACCAGGTTGCAGGGGGGGACCAGGTTGCAGGGGGGGAACCAGGTTGCAGGGGGGGAACCAGGTTGCAGGGGTGGGGAACCAGGTTGCATGGGGGGTGGACCAGGTTGCAGGGGGGGAACCAGGTTGCATGGGGGGGGAACCAGGTTGCAAGGGGGGGGACCAGGTTGCAGGGGGGAGGGAACCAGGTTGCAGGGGTGGGGGAACCAGGTTGCATGGGGGGTGGACCAGGTTGCATGGGAGGGAACCAGGTTGCAGGGGGGGGGAACCAGGTTGCAAGGGGGGAATCAGGTTGCAGGGGGGGAACCAGGTTGCATTAGGGGGTAATTAGGGGGGGGTAGGAGGAACCCTATATTTAGTTGGTCATCCTGACCTCCGGCTAACGCTGCTCTCGCGATCGAACCAACGAACGCCAACGGCCAGGAAATGCGGTATTTCTACTACTACTACTACTACTACTAATACTAATACTACTACTACTACTACTACAACTACTACTACTACTACTACTACAACTACTACTACTACTACTACTACTACCACAAACCCTTCTTTCTCCTCCCTCCTCCTCCACGACGTAAATGAAAACGTTTTTTTTTTCTTTTCTTTTTTTCAAATCGAGGCAAATGAAAATGGAGGGTAAAAAATATAGACAAGTAAAAAACGGGGTTTTTAAAATTGAGACAAGTGAAGAGTGAGGTTTTTAAAATTGAGACAAGTGAAGAGTGAGGTTTTTAAAATCGAGACAAGTGAAGAGTGAGGTTTTTAAAATTGGGACAATTGAAAAGTGAGGTTTTTAAAATTGAGACACGTGAAAAACGGGATTTTTGAAACAGACACAAGAGAAACGCAGGATTTTAAATCAAGAGACAGGTTAAAAGCGGGGTTTTTAAAATAAAGACACGTGAAAAGCGGGATTTTTAAAACATGTAAAAAGCGGGGTTTTTAAAATAGACACAAGTAAAAAGCGGGGTTTTTAAAAAGGACACAGGTAAAAAGCGGGGTTTTTTAAATAGACACAAGTAAAAAGCGGGGTTTTTAAAATAGACACAAGTAAAAAGCGGGGTTTTTAAAATACACACAAGTAAAAAGCGGGGTTTTTAAAATAGAAACAAATAAAAAGCGGGGTTTTTAAAATAGACACAAGTAAAAAACGTTATCTTTCAAAATAAAGAGAAGTGAAAAGCGGGGTTTTTAAAATAGACACAAGTAAAAAGCGGGGTTTTTAAAATAGATAAGTAAAAAGCGGGGGTTTTAAAATAGACACAAGTAAAAATCGGGGTTTTAAAATAGACACAAGTAAAAAGCGGGGTTTTTACAACAGACAAGTAAAAAGCGTTATCTTTCAAAATAAAGTGAAGTAAAAAGCGGGGTTTTTAAAATAGACAAGTAAAAAGCGGGGTTTTTAAAACCGAGGCGAGGACAGGAATTTTTTTTTTTAAAGGTTTAACACTTCATTTCTGCCAACAAGGTGGATCCTATTTCTAAGCCACAGACCGAACCCCAGCGACTCTGACTGAGCGAGGAAGCTTCGAACCATCGCTTTACGACCCATATATATATATATATATATATATATATATATATATATATATATATATATATATATATATATATATATATCTTAAGCGTTCATGTAGTAGTACTTGGTCCTCCACCTCCCCTTTATATTGGCCACACTGAGAATTTTTAAATATAGACCGCTGGGCCCAAAAGGGCAGTTCGTATATAGCCAGTTCATACCCACACACACACACACACACACCCATCCACACCACACACCCACATCCACACCACACACCCACACCACCCACCACGCACCACACACCCACACCACACACACACATCACACACTAGCCAGCGTGCTTGGCGCCAGGCGACAAGCACAGGATAAAACGAAGGAGAACAAATAACGGAGGAAGGAGAGGAGTGAGGCGGGTGTCTGGGGCCGAGAGAGAGAGAGAGAGAGAGAGAGAGAGAGAGAGAGAGAGAGAGAGAGAGAGAGAGAGAGAGAGAGAGAGAGAGGTAACAGTGGCAACAGCGACAAGGGAGATCCAGTGATAGACAAAAATGGCGGGGCGAAATGCGCCGGGATTAAAGTGTGGTGCGCGGCCAAGGGTGAGTTATAACTCGGGGCACAGTGGGTCCTTCCTTGGGGCCGGCCGGCCGCCCGCTGCTGCTGCTGCTGCTGCACCTCTATACCTCCTCCCTCCTCGTCCTTCTTCTCCTCCCGCTGCTGCTGCCCACGTCATCCGTCCCTCCTACGCCTGTTCCACGACCCGAAGGACGCTACTTCGTACAGCCCAGACCCCAACCGGCCGTCGAGAGAGAGAGAGAGAGAGAGAGAGAGAGAGAGAGAGAGAGAGAGAGAGAGAGAGAGAGAGACGGAAGGACTGGTGTTCGAAACATGGCCGACCCACAAGACGCCACGCCATCACACGGACGCCGTCGGTGATGCATCGCGCGCCCTTCCGTTACGATCGCTGATTCTCAGCCACGGCGATCATGAACGACGACGCACTAGTCCACTACAGGGGAAGAGGAGGAAGGAAGAGGAGGAAGGAAGGAAGACGACGGGGGTCGGAGATCGGGCGCCTTCGTTTTGGGGGACAGACGCCACAGGGCCAGACTCAACTCCACACCCTCCTAAGTGCCTGCTGGTGGAAGCCTCCAACACCTGGGTACTGTGAGGACATCTCTAGGGGTCAGTCGTCTCCTCCTCCCTCCTCCTGCTGGGGGAAGGCGACGGAGACGCCCCGACGGTGGGCCAAGAGGGGGGCGGGCGGCTGAGCGGGGTCTCGACCCCAGGGTGACGTAGCCACACACACACACACACACACACACACACACACACACACACACACGGGAAGAAAGACGTCAAGGGAGAACCGAAGATGAGCGGTCCAAAGCGCCTTGACCGCAGGGCGAATTCTGTGGATTTCTAAGCCATTTTTTTTTCTTACATCGCGCTGCAAGTTGCCTCCCTCAACAACCTGCTTGATCTACTAACCCACTTCACTGAGGCAGGCAGCTGTTGCCTCGATAATATCCATTCTGAAACGTCAGCATCATGATCATCAGGAAGAATCAAATATGAATACTTTTAACATATCCCCACGACTTTAAAAATAGCATCAAAATTATGCATTTAAGACAAAAATATCATAAAAATTATACATTTAAGACAAAAAAAATTTTTGTTTGTCTTTCATTATTTCTAACGCCTAAGACATCAGCAATTTTTTTTTCTTTCCTATCAAACTTCAATCAATTACTCGTTTTTTTTTTTAATCTTCTATCAAACGTTTCTCTCTGTTACGATTCAGTGAAGATGAAGGGCTTGGAGGCTCCATAAAAAAAAAAGTGAAACAAAGTTAAAAGAAAATAATAATAATCTTGCAGCGTGTGTGTGTGTGTGTGTGTGTGTGTGTGTGTGTGTGTGTGTGTGTGTGTGTGTGTAAATTTCCGGTTAAAAGTCGCGAGAGAGAGAGGGTAACCTAAATTCACCCCGAGGGTGACGCCGTAACACCAGCGTGACGACTTGTTCTCGCACGTAACGACGTTGCGGCTCATAAACCCTCAGGACCCGACCTGCCTCACACACACACACACACACATACACACTCACACACACACACACACACACACACTCACACACACACACACACTCACACACACACACACACGAACACCACTTTACTCAAAAAAATAAATTAATATCCCCCCTCCCCTCTCACAAGAACGGATTAAATTCCGAAAAAAAAAACCGACGGAATATTTAATAACGCACTCAAACAACGCACTCACCCCATGAATTTAAAACCGACTTCAAACTCACTCACTTCACCCCCCTACCAGAGCTTTCAAAAAAAAACCCAAAAAACGCGCAAACACACTCCATTCTCAGCAAACACACAAACACACACACGGCTACAAAAACATTAATGAAGTGTTCTTACTCTCCTACATGCATTCAGTCTATTCAAATCTGTCTATATAAATACCTCTCCCGTGTTCTAAACTCGCAGTACATTAACTATAAACTATAAAAATCATGAAGAAAAAAATGGAATATATATGACAATTTTCCTTCAATTTTTTTTGAGGATTTTGACAAACGAATTTTGGCCTCTGTTAACTTCAGACACCCTCCCAAAAAAAAAATTATTCCAACCGTGGGAAATACATAGACTTCACATCCCTATGTCAAAATTATGGAAGTGATAATACAGGAAGGTACAGACGGACGGCTCCCTTCGTACAAATGAAAGGAAACTTCCCTCGCAAGATGGTTGACTAAAATCTTTCCTTATCAATGAAGTTACAAAGTTCATGGTCCAAAAATGATAAAAAAAAAATATATATATATATTCTTTCTTTCTTTCAAACTGTTCGCCATTTCCCGCATTAGCGAGGTAGCGTTAAGAACAGAGGACTGGGCCTTTGAGGAATACCCTCACCTGGCCCAATTTTCTGTTCCTTCTTTTGGAAAATTAAAAAAAAAAAAAAAACGAGAGGGGAGGATTTCCAGCCCCCCGCTCCCTCCCCTTTTAGTCGCCTTTTACGACACGCAGGGAATACGTGGGAAGTATTCTTTCTCCCCTATCCCCAGGGAAAAAAAATATATATTCATATGGTAGTATTCTTCTTAACATCATGGCCCCAAGATTATGATCACAGGGTCAAACAAACCATGATAAGGACAGGGAGTGATCATCCTTACCTTCAGGTTAGACCAGATGAAGAGTGTATACCACTTTGTTCATATTGACAACCTATATTCCCCTAACAATTTAAAACCACCACCCCTGGTTAATCATGACACCTTCTCCCATTTCAATGGGGCACGGTATCCCACGTTACCCTAACAAGGCATCCTAAATTAACAACATGATGTCTCCTTTGTTAATTATAACAGGTTCTCCCAAATTCAATACGGCAACTTTTCCCAAGTTAACATAATAACGTATCCCAAATTAACATAATAAGGTCTCCGAAGTGAAGTATAGCAGGTTTCCCCATTTCAACTTAACATGTTCTCCTCTGTTAATCTAACACGTTCTTCTACGTGAATATAAAAACGTCTCATATATATATGTACACACACACATTATATATATATATATATATATATATATATATATATATATATATATATATATATATATATATATATTAATTTTTTTTTTCTTTTCATACTATTCGTCATTTCCCGCATTAGCGAGGTAGCGTTAAGAACAGAGGACTGGGCCTTAGAGGGAATATCCTCACCTGGCCCCCTTCTCTGTTCCTTCTTTTGGAAGAAAAAAAACGAGAGGGGAGGATTTCCAGCCATATATATATATATATATATATATATATATATATATATATATATATATATATATATATATATATATATATACACGTCTAAACTCCTTTAGGATGTTCTCCACATCGGACAGGAGATTCGTAAACCGGAGACAACGGTACGATATTAAACGAATGACGATAATGTTATCGTAAGGGATAGCATCTCTCTGGCTGCAGACAACACTCCCAAAACACCTTAATAAACCATCAGCAGAAGCTGTCAATGCCATGATCATCACCATTCCCACACCAAGTTTCGACAGATTACTTCAATCATATCAATCATTGAATATACCACGTTCGCCTCGTTCAGAGTTTAAAAAACTAGTTTTAAATTTTCCTAATGGCAATATTAATCACTCCCTTCTCCGTTATATGCTTTAATTATTTTCCTTGGGAGTTTATTATTTCAGGAGTACTTTAAGTCCAAATATTCCTATAAAATTCCCACGTTAGTATACCACCCTTTCTCAACCCTAATCTTCACCCGTCTTCAGTGACATGGAAGGCGTCGAGATGGCGGGCAATGGAGTTGTAATCCCTTTTCTTATCCGCTCGGTGACAAAAACTGGCACGGAAACCATCCGGTCTCCTATCGTTGCGGAAACGTGCCCTTTCCCGTGCCCAAATATCATCGAGAACACATCCGAGAACAACACCACCCTAGTAAGGGAGGGAGGAACATTTCCAAAGCCCACCCCAAGTCTCCTACAGTTATAGATATCTGTCCTTCCCGTGTTCACACAAACGTCGAGAACACATCGAGAACACCCTAGCGACGGAGGAGGGAACATTACCAAAAAGCCCCCCAACAATAACACGATGACCAACCCCCCTCTCCTCCTCACAGCACCTGCGCGACGAGATCACAACACACACACACACACACACACACACAGAGCAGCAGCCAGTTCGACCATACTGGCCCCGACTTTGTCATTTCCACGTTCACATAATTTTTCCGGTTCAGTACATTACCGTGTCCCGTCCGTCGGCGCGTGGCCGGATACGACACCGGATCCGCTCTGGCGGAGCGGGGGGGCCGGATACGTTATGTCCGAACACCCGCGAAGGCCGGATATAGACAGACCCACCGTCTCGTACTCACCTGCATGAGTAAAGGACAAAGGTATGAATATCATGATGGGGGCCAAGACCATGTCTTGAATAATACATTAATAATACAACATTAATGTATACTCAGATACAGTAGACTTGTATAACAAGACAATGATAAAATATATGGATACAACAGACTACAGGAGATAATGTATGATTAGGCAAAATACATCAGAATAATTATATATAAACAGACACATCAGGACTATCAAGGATAATGTACCTAAAAGGCAATTAAATTAGATGAAGAATCTACGCATGGTTTAAAATATATATATATATATATATATATATATATATATATATATATATATATATATATATATATATATATATTCAAAAAAATATCGAGGAAAATTGTATGAACAGAAAAATTCGAGAAGATATTGATAGGATATGTGGACATACGAGAGGACCACATGAACAGCACATGAATGAATAATCACAATGAAAAAGTTTTACATTAGAAAACAAATGCATAACGACAGTGAATAACTCATCGATGTAAAAAATACAATGAAAGTAAATCTAATAGCGGTTCATAAGCGAACACGGTGGTACAAAGAAGTATTTGAACGTGCAAATACGTCATTATGAAATAAATATGTAATATACAGGTACATATGGCTACCACAAAATCGAGAGCAAATACACACATGAAAACACAAACGCTTTATGATATATATATATATATATATATATATATATATATATATATATATATATATATAAATATATATATATATATATTGCAAGAAGTCACAGTGGTGTGCGTGGTTTAGTATATGCATAAGACCACAGGAAAATGAAAGACGATAAGTTCCCAAGTGCACTTTCGTGTAATAATCACATCGTCAGGGAAGACACAAGAATGAGATAGAAGACGTAGAACAGTCAGTTGATATGTAAGGAAGAGACGTAGCTAAGACGCTTATGGTGAAAACGACCATCCGGTCACGACTGTTTACTTACGAAAAAAAAGAGACCACAATAATAACTTAACAAAATACGAGGCCAGAATACTTACAAAAAAAGACCACAATACTAACTTACAATCCAACTTACAAAATACGAATCCAGGATACTTACAAATAAAAGACCAGTACACTTAACTTACAAAATACGAGATGAGATTACTTACAAAAATAAAAACACACCAAACTCCTTCCTTACGAATACAAGAAAGACCACAATACACACATCGAGAGAGATCAAAACACTTACGATGACAAAATTTAAACTACTTACAACCAAATAAAAATAAAATATCCCACAATACTTACAATACTTAAACAAAAACGACCAAATCAGAAGAGCCAATGACCAATATCACCTAAAACCGATGCTCTAAGATTCCAAGGACTATTTTCCCCGACGGTCGATAAATGATGGATAAATAAAAAATAATGTAAAAATACATCTGATAAATAAACTACAGAGACAACCCTGTATCCGTCCAGGGAATAAAGAAGATTCACGTCATCAATACGTAAAAGCTGCCGAAGAGAAACATGTCAATTAAAAAGAAATGCAGGGAAAAAAAACCCACATTTTCTTTACCATTGAATAAATACTATGCGTCCAGACCTTATGATGAAAATATCATATATATATATCATATATATTATATATATATATATATATATATATATATATATATATATATATATATATATATATATATCATCAGCAGCAGCAGCCATGGTGGTGTAGGAATGGATGCGTATGGCCCCGCTGGCCATGGCGGTCGTTAGCTACACACAATTAAATTGATGCTTGTGAAGAAGGCTTGGAGGCAGAGGCAACACAGACGACAAAAGCAATGAAGCCGACAGCCAGGGGTAGAAAAACACCCCCCCCCCCCCCACACACACACACTGGTCCTCCCTCCATCTCTCTCTACCTACCTACCTCCTTACCTCGCCTCGCCTCGCCTCCCCTCCCTTTCCCTCACCCCAGCGTAAACAAAGCAAAAAAATGCGCTTCATCCCGACCCTTTTGTGTGTCGGGAGAGGACACCCCAGCCTCTACAAAAGACAAAATGGCCGCTGTATGACTGTTCAATGAGAAAATGGAGTGGTGGAGTGAGGGGGGGTGGTGGGGATGGGGGGGGGAGAAAAGAGGGAGGGAGAAGGGTAGAGAGAGAGAGAGAGAGAGAGAGAGAGAGAGAGAGAGAGAGAGAGAGAGAGAGAGAGAGAGAGAGAGAGAGAGAGAGAGGGGAGGAGGGGGGTTGGTATGGTTTGGAGAAAGGGTTTCGCTGGGGAAGCCCACAGATGCTAGAGATGAGCGGCAGAGAGAAAGAGGTAAAAACTGGTATCGTGGGGGGAGGGGGAGGTAGCCTGCTTGCTAACACTAACAACCTGAGTAAACTACCACTGTGGTCGTTAGTAGAGTACAGGTAAACTGCTCTCTCCCAACAACAGTCGTGGGAGATGGAAGTGGGTGACGCTGAGGAGGAGGAGGGAGAGGTGATAATAAAGGGGGGTGACAAGGGAGGGAGGGAGGTGTAGGGTTACCAGCGGGAGGGAGTTAGGGGTGAACTTGACACCAGCCAGGGCTGCCTGCCACCACGGCCTCCTGCGGCTAATTAACGCGGCCCCAGCGGTGCACGACCCTCCCTCCCTCCGCCCTGCCTGCTGCTGGTGGTGGTGGCGGGGCACGACCCTGCCCCTCCGCCCTGCCTGCTGCTGGTGGTGGTGGCGGGGCACGACCCTGCTCCCTCCCTCCCTCCGCCCTGCCTGCTGGTGGTGGCGCTGGTGCACGACCCTCCCCCTGCCTGCTGGAGTACGACCTCCTGCCGCTGTTCACCCCGCTATGCCCTTCCTACTGGACCACAACCTGCAGCCCTTCTCCTTCTCCCCCCTCCTCCTCCTCTCCCTGCCTGCTGGAGTATGACCTGCTTGTTACCACACAGCTTTCCTGCTTGTACAGAACCCGCCTCCTGAGGTCCCCACCTGCCTGCTGGCTCATGACTTTACCTGCTGAGTTTACGACCAACCCGCTGATGCACACCTGCTTCCTGGAGCTCACCTGCTGGAGGTCGACCCGCCAACTTGTCGCTAAGACCAGCGTAACGAACGACCGACCTGAAGTTCCCTTTTCTTTTTTCTTTCGAGATCGCCATTTCCCGCGATAGCGAGGTAGAGCCAGGAACAGACGAAGGAAAGCCTCACAAATCCCCCAACATTCATTCTCTAGCTGTCCTGTGTAATGCACCGAAACCACAGCTCCCTATCCACATCCAGGCCCCCCCCCCCCCCCCCCCCCACAGACCTTTCCATGGTTTACCCCGGACACTTCACATGCCCTGGTTCAGTCCACTGACAGCAGCTCGACCCCTGTATGCTGTACAACACCTGTACAGCATGTGTGTGTGTGTGTGTGTGTGTGTGTGTGTGTGTGTGTGTGTGTGTGTATACACAACCTGGTCGTGCAGCAATTGCACGTGTGTGTGTGTTTAAATGCAACCTGACCTTACAGCAAATACACCTATGCGTTTGTACACACAACTTGGTCGAAAAGGACACGCACCAGTATGTATACATATATATATATATATATATATATATATATATATATATATATATATATATATATACACACAACCTGGTCGTGCATCACACTCACCAGTGTGTGTGTGTACATATATATACACACACACACAACCGAGTCGTACATCACACGCACCTGTGTGTATATACGAGTGCACATGCACACACACACACACACACACACACACGCACATAACCTGGTCGTATATCACACGCCCCTGTATCTACACACACACACACACACACACACACACACACACACATACACATAACCTGGTCGTATACCACACGCCCCTGTATGCACACACAGACACACACACACACAACCTGGTCGTCCAGGTAGGCAAAAGCACCTGTCGGGTCCAGGTCATTTACCTGCGCAATTCCCACTAATCTCCTCCACTTCCGGCTTGAATGCAACTGCAGGATTCGGCCGACCGGAAACGCTGGATCACGCATTTCTCTCCCGAGGTAAAGAGACGGCAGGAGCAGCCACCACCCGTAGTAACCACAGGAAAGAAGGAAAGGAAGAAAAACAACAACAAAAAAATCCATCGGAACGACGCGTTTCTCTCCCGAGGTAAAGAGACGACAGCAGCAGCCACCCGTAGTAACCACGGGAAAGAAGGAAAGATAGGAAGAAAACAAAAAAAAAAAATCCATCGGAACGACGCGTCGTACGTCAACACGGGACACCGATGGACAAACGATTACGCTGACACGAGAGAGAGAGAGAGAGAGAGAGAGAGAGAGAGAGAGAGAGAGAGAGAGAGAGAGAGAGAGAGAGAGAGAGTCTAACGACGTATCGTGATTTGATACGGGGGGGGGGGGGGGGGAAGAAGAACAAGAATTAGATGTCTTTCGTAAGGATGATCAAGTGGGAAGATGAGGGAGAGGCGATGGGGAAGGGAAGGGAAGGGAAGGGGAAGGTAGAGAGGAGGAATGGAATGGAGGAAGGAAGGAAAGGGAAGGGGAAGGTAGAGAGGAGGAATGGAATGGAGGAAGGAAGGAAAGGAAGGTCAGATGGAGGACGGAAAAAGAAGGAAGGAATGAATGCATGAATAAAGGAAGGATAGGGAAGGAGGAGATCGAGCAAGAGGAAGATTATACAGTTGGGATAAAGAGCAGGACAGAGGAGCAAGACACACGAGGAGGATCACGGAGAAATGACACACACACACACACACACACACACACACACACACACACACACAACTAATAAACAAATGCAGATCATTACGAACAAGTAGGAATACGACAGGAGATAAATGCAGGCCTATATGAGAGACAGAGGTCTATACGAGAAAGGGAGGTGTATATGAGAAAGACAGGGGTATATGAAAGACAGAGGGTCTATATGAGAAAGACTGGCGTTAATGAGAAAGACAGGGCCATATGGGAAAGACAGGGCCATATGGGAAATACAGGCGCATATGGGAAAGTCAGGCGTATATGGGAAAGACAGGCGTATACGAAATAGAAAGAGACTTATGAGAGACAGGCGTATATGAGAGAGACAGGCCTATATACGAGATAACACAGAACAAAAGAGAAGACATGCCAGAAGGGACGAATGATAAAAAAAATGAATAAAGAGGCAACGAAATAACAAAAAACGAGGATAAATAGTCAGCTCCACCAACTCAGGTGGAGGTACGATGATGAACGGGAGGAGGAGGAGGAGGAGGAGGAGGACGAACCAGCCAGCCAGGAGGGAGGAGGGAGTGGGTGTGGGTGTGTGTGTAAGTGAGGTCTAGCAATCCTTCATCGAGGACAGAGTCTCGAACACCTCTCATGTGCAATTAAGGGCACAATGGTCCAGGCTGGAGTGATCACTCTCGCTGGGCCAGACACTTCTCTCTCTCTCTCTCTCTCTCTCTCTCTCTCTCTCTCTCTCTCTCTCTCTCTCTCTCTCTCTCTCTCTTCCACCTCCTCTACACAAATGTAAAATCGGGGGGAGGTGGAGGGGGTGTGTCGGTCTGGGAGACCCCCTGATTATGATGAGAGAGGCTGATATAAACAACATTAGAACCTCCCCGTGGCCGGGTCTATCTATGGCCTCGCTCAGCTCAAGGTAGATACACAATGCTAAGCATCACTAGTGACAACCACAAAACTTGCCCCAAAATTATGCATAATAATTATGCCCTCTTCCTTCAGCACCGATGTGTTACCATTTATGTCTACCTTCGCTTACCACGGCTATACGCTGGACTCCACCAGGACGGAGTCTGTATTGGGGTGTACGCCCTAGCTCTTTCGTACAGCGTAGGTGGGGAGGGCCCCCGGCAACGTACGGGCGTATATGTAAAAAGGGAGGTATAGCGGATGGGGAGCCTTGGGGAAGACTAGGTTATGACCTCTTGTTGTCCCCCGGGGTCATCCGTCACGGGGCATGGCAGCCAAGTGACCCTGCCCTATTGACCTGACCCATGCTAACGCCAACCTTTTCCTAGACCAACCATATCAAATCTTCCTCCCCATCACCACGATCTTTGGACGTCCGAAACTTGTGGCTAATATGAGGCACAGAGTGTGTCACCCCTTCCTCCCCTTACTCCCTCCCTGCTATGAGACATGTGTCACCCCTTCCTCCCCTTCCCCTTCGCTCCCTCCCTGCTATGAGACATGTGTCACCCCCTTCCTCCTCCTCCCCTCACTCCCTCCCTGCTATGAGACACGTTGGAAAAAGAAAAACAAAAACTCTTGCCTTCTCCCTTACGCGTCTCATCTTTGGCACTACTTTACCTTCTCACGTCTTCCTTGATGGCCCCAAGACCTGAACCCCTTTTCAAAAGGGAACACCTCTCTCTCTCTCTCTCTCTCTCTCTCTCTCTCTCTCTCTCTCTCTCTCTCTCTCTCTCTCTCTCCGACAAGGTCAGGACACAGGTCAAGCTATCATACATGAAGAAAGAGTCGCCGCGTCCCATCGCCCTTGCTTACGTTAATCCCACACCCCGACGCACCAACCTGTTTACGACACGCTGTGAACCAACAACGGCTACAGATCCCACCCATTACGCATTACGTCACGCATCGAATGGCTCTCCCAAAAGAACTCTTCAGAAAATTGCTCCCAGGTGGCAGCTGTCCCACGGGAAGGCCCCCTTTTTTTTGGACCGACAACTTCGAATATCCTGTGAACTTCGAATATCCTGTGAACTTCGAATAATATCCTGTGAACTTCGAATATCCTGTGAACTTCGAATATCCTGTGAACTTCGAATAATATCCTGCGGACTCCGAATATCCTGTGCGGTCACTCCCAGGACCGTGGATGCTGTGTTTGGACTGTGTCTGTGGAGCAGAGAGGAAACACTTTGTTCGCATTGGTGGTGGAGGGGTTTGGTGGGTTGTACGGAACTGCTTACAATGAACTTGGTGAAGTACTGCGGTGCATTGTACTTCTTGTATTGAAACGGATATACATATGTGATTACTGCTTGTATATCATGGGGAGAGAGAGAGAGCTTTACACTCGTGTTTACCAGTGGTTTTATATATATATAAATATATATATATATATATATATATATATATATATATATATATATATATATATATATATATATATATATATATTCCTACGAGTTCACGGGGAAAATGAAACACGAAAAGTTCCCTAGTGCACTTTCGTGTAATAATCACATCATCAGGGGAGACACAAGAGAGAAATATGAGTCAGTTGATATACATCGAAGAGACGAAGTTATATATATATATATATATATATATATATATATATATATATATATATATATATATATATATATATATATATATATATATTCAGGTCCTCTATTCCTTGCCCCAGTCCCCTAGAGAGAAGGTCGGGCACCTGGTTTAGCAGAGAGCTGGCTACCCTATCCAGGAGACCTCGAACCCACGCCCGTGAGTCTGGGAGATCGCAACGCTAACCACAGCGCACTCACGGCGCTCTGAGCAAGAACGTAATACAGAGGTGGCAGTGTGTGTGTGTGTGTGTGTGTGTGTGTGTGTGTGTGTGTGTGTGTGTGTGTGTGTGTGTGTGTGTGAGGCATCTTAAGTACAGTGTAGCATGGAGTAATTTAGTCATTTTCGACCATTTTGCTATCTGGGCGGGGGAGGGAGGAGGGTGGTGGTGTTGTAATGCGCATGCCAGCAAGGGAGGAGAAGGCACACATGTCCCGTTTTCTCTCAAGGCCTACATGACTACGTGACCGACTTGGCAGTCGGCCCACATCGAACTCAGACGTTCTTCCTTCCCTCGGGTCTGGTTGATAAATGTGTGTGTGTGTGTGTGTGTGTGTGTGTGTGTGTGTGTGTGTTTACATAAGATTATTTATGTAAAGACATGTACATACACATGTGCAAGGTTAAGAGACGGGGTAATACGAGTGGAAAACTCTTTCCCCGTAACACAAAGAATCACACACACACACACACACACACACACACACACACACACACACACACACACACACACGTGTACAACTCTCTCCTCTTACTGTACAAACAGGCAATTAACACACATCTGGCGTACGAAGCTGGGTGTATAAACTTGTATGTATTATATATATATATATATATATATATATATATATATATATATATATATATATATATAGATAGATAGATAGATAGATAGATAGACAGACAGACAGATGGATAGACAGATAGATAGATACATAGACAGATAGATAGATAGATAGATAGATAGACAGATATAGATAGATAGATAGATAGATAGAGAGAGAGAGAGAGAGAGAGAGAGAGAGAGAGAGAGAGAGAGAGAGAGAGAGAGAGAGGGCAGCAGGAGTTAACACGGCGCCACACCTCAGCAGCTGCACCCGCGAGACGTCACGCCATCAGCTGTGTGACCTTTAACATACAATTTAACAAGATCTTCCACGAGCGAGGCACTCCTCAAGACATGACAAAATATCCCTCTCTCTCTCTCTCTCTCTCTCTCTCTCTCTCTCTCTCTCTCTCTCTCTCTCTCTCTCTCAAGGACGACCCCTCGCGCGCACGACAAGCACGACTCCATGAGCGCACACCATCGGTGCGACGGCTTCAGGGGGGGAGCGCCCCCCCCCTTTTCAGAGGAGGAGGAGGAGGCCGTCGTCCTCCTCCTCAAGTGGGGTCGTCGTCGCCGTACTGCCACGCCTATGGGTCGTGCACCGCCGTGCCCAGCCAGGGGTCGTCGCCGTACTGCCACGCCTATGGGTCGTGCACCGCCGTGCCCAGCCAGGGGTCGTCGCCGTACTGCCACGCCTATGGGTCGTGCACCGCCGTGCCCAGCCAGGGGTCGTCGCCGTACTGCCACGCCTATGGGTCGTGCACCGCCGTGCTCAACCGGGGTCGTGACTCCATGCGTGAGAGTCGTAAGCAGTCGTGGACACGGATCCATCACAAAACTGGTAATCCTCTTTCGTGACCACAAGACGAAGTTGGGGTCAAGCCACTTGTCTCGCCGTTAGGGAATATCGACATACGTCATCAGAGTACGACCTAATTACCTCATTAACAGCATCGAATCTCATTGAATAAATGTACAAAAATGAAAAAAAAAAATTAAAAACCCCCAAATACATATCAAAATAAAATTTAAAAATCTCCAAATACATATCAAAAATAAAATTTGAAAATCTCCAAATACATATCAAAAATAAAATTTAAAAATCTCCAAATACATAAAAATAAAATTTAAAAATCTCCAAATACATATCAAAAATAAAATCTAAAAATCTCCAAATACATATCAAAAATAAAATTTAAAAATCTCCAAATACATATCAAAAATAAAATCTAAAAATCTCCAAATACATATCAAAAACCTGCCGAGGTTACAGGACACAAGAGTGTAAGATATCCATTCCACTGGAGTCCCTTCAACTCAAAAGTGTCTACGAAGATCTTGAAAAAGTTATATAAAGAAATCTGAACTAAAATTGTATTATTGACAGTGCAAAGATCATGCGATGCATCTGGCCCGCCATCTCAAACAACCTGATCGATCACACACACACACACACACACACACACACACACACACACACACACACACAAATACATATATATATATATATATATATATATATATATATATATATATATATATATAGTGCCATATGTCCCTAATCTACGCCGTGAAGGCAAACGAGCCGAGTTTAAGATAAACAACCAAACCATACAACAGCTGTCGATGTAACATTTCTTTACCATTTCTTAATGAAATATATCCTTTTATTTTTGTCAAACGTGAACAACAAAAAAAATATTTATACCAGTCATCACCTAAACTTTATGCAATATAAAAAAAATAAAACATATACGAAACATTCACCAAAGACGACGAAAAAAAACCAAAAAAACATGTGGGTACAATAATGATTTTCTGCATGTCATTAAGCAAAAACACACACAAACATACACACAAACACACACACAAGGGTCTCTGTGCCTGACACTCATTAAAGCACATGACATCCAAAATGACCAGCCCACCCTCGGGAGGGTCATAATGTATGTTCCACACCAGAAAGCATTCAACGCCTCCTCCTCCTCCTCCCTCGACTTCTGAGCAGTAGCTTCTCCTCCTCCGCTTGAGTTATAGCTCCAAGGGTGTGTGCACTGGCTCCCCTCCTCTAAGTTACAGCTCCAAGGGTGTGGACTTGGGGCCCCATCCTCTACTTTGAGTTATAGCTCCAAGGTGTGTGCACTGGCTCCCCTCCTCTAAGTTACAGCTCCATGGGTGTGCACTTGGGCCCCCATCCTCTACTTTGAGTTATAGCTCCAGGGTGTGCGCACTGGCTCCCCTCCTCTAAGTTACAGCTCCAAGGGTGTGCACTTGGAGCCCCATCCTCTACTTTGAGTTATAGCTCTAAGGGTGTGTGCACTGTCTCCCCTCCTCTAAGTTACAGCTCCAAGGGTGTGGACTTAGGGCCCCATCCTCTACTTTGAGTTATAGCTCTAAGGGTGTGTGCACTGTCTCCCCTCCTCTAAGTTACAGCTCCAAGGGTGTGGACTTAGGGCCCCATCCTCTACTTTGAGTTATAGCTCCAAGGGTGTGCACTGGCTCCCCTCCTCTAAGTTACAGCTCCAAGGGTGTGGACTCTTCTTTGAGTTATAGCTCCAAGGGTGTCTGCACTGGCTCCCCTCCTCTAAGTTACAGCTCCAAGGGTGTGGACTCTTCTTTGAGTTATAGCTCCAAGGGTGTCTGCACTGGCTCCCCTCCTCTAAGTTACAGCTCCAAGGGTGTGGACTCTTCTTTGAGTTATAGCTCCAAGGGTGTCTGCACTGGCTCCCCTCCTCTAAGTTACAGCTCCAAGGGTGTGGACTCTTCTTTGAGTTATAGCTCCAAGGGTGTCTGCACTGGCTCCCCTCCTCTAAGTTACAGCTCCAAGGGTGTGGACTCTTCTTTGAGTTATAGCTCCAAGGGTGTGTGCACTGGCTCCCCTCCTCTAAGTTACAGCTCCAAGGGTGTGGACTCTTCTTTGAGTTATAGCTCCAAGGGTGTGTGCACTGGCTCCCCTCCTCTAAGTTACAGCTCCAAGGGTGTGGACTCTTCTTTGAGTTATAGCTCCAAGGGTGTGTGCACTGGCTCCCCTCCTCTAAGTTACAGCTCCAAGGGTGTGGACTCTTCTTTGAGTTATAGCTCCAAGGGTGCTATCCTCAACCACATCATTTTAAAAAGAGTTGTTACTCCGTTGTTACTCCCAGGGCGGATGGCGGCCCTTTCCCCACCGTCTACTTGTAGCTACGAAGATTAATAAACGCGTGTGTGTGGGAGGGAGGGTCCGTGGAGGTTCGCCAATACGGTTGGGGGGGGGGTCCGTGGAGGTCCGCCAATACGGTGGGGGGGAGGGTCCGTGGAGGTTCGCCAATACGGTGGGGCGGGGGGGGGGTCCGTGGAGGTTCGCCAATACGGTGGGGGTGGTGGTCCGTGGAGGTTCGCCAATACGGTTGGGGGGGGGGGTCCATGGAGGTCCGCCAATACGGTTGGGGGAGGGTCCATGGAGGTTCGCCAATACGGTTGGGGGTGGTCCGTGGAGGTTCGCCAATACGGTGGGGAGGGTCCGTGGAGGTTCGCCAATACGGTGGGGGTGGTCCGTGGAGGTCCGCCAATACGGTTGGGGGTGGTGGTCCGTGGAGGTCCACCAATACGGTGGGGGGTGGTCCGTGGAGGTCCGCCAATACGGTGGGGGGTGGTGGTCCGTGGAGGTCCGCCAATACGGTGGGGGTGGGGTCCGTGGAGGTCCGCCAATACGGTGGGGGTGGTCCGTGGAGGTTCGCCAATACGGTGGGGGTGGTGGTCCGTGGAGGTCCGCCAATACGGTGGGGGTGGTCCGTGGAGGTCCACCAATACGGTGGGGGGTGGTGGTCCGTGGAGGTCCGCCAATACGAGAAGCAGCATCATTTTGATCCTTAACCATACGACTGTAGCAGGAAATAATCATACAACCCCAGAAACCCCTTATATTATTTCATGGGGGGGGAAAGAAGGGAAGGGGGGCCTCCTGTTACTTCGGGGTGTGGTTGGGTGGTGTGAGCTGGACTGACATGCGGGGAGGGGTGGTTCCTGAACTAACTAGAATGTGTGGAATGTAGGAACAGACGATTTTGATCCTTAGCGGTGAAGAAAGGTCCTCGCTTGGCTGCATCTTCTGTTCCTACTTTATTTTCTCTTTTTTTTTTTTTACTAGACAGGGATAAAACAAGACGCCGAAATGCTAGCTCTGCTCAGAAAGAGATAGATAGATAAAGTGAGAGAGAGAGAGAGAGAGAGAGAGAGAGAGAGAGAGAGAGAGAGAGAGAGAGAGAGAGAGAGAGAGAGAGAGAGAGAGAGTTACACAGATACACAGGCCCCGAGGTCCAAAGAGAAGTGGAGTGGCCTTAAAACATTACTTAGAGAGAGAGAGAGAGAGAGAGAGAGAGAGAGAGAGAGAGAGAGAGAGAGAGAGAGAGAGAGAGAAAACGCAAGAGGGGTGGGGAGGGTGTGTCGTCCATAACCAGAGGCTAACACACCTGCCCCCCACACCACACACCAGCATCAAACTGGCACCACACTGATCAAACTCGTGTGTGTGTGTGTGTGTGTGTGTGTGTGTGTGTGTGGGTGTGTGTGTGGGTGTGTGTGTGTGTGTGTGTGTGTGTGGGGTGGCGATTCATTACTCCCCCTCCACCTCCTCCACCCCTAAGACCATCCCGCTCATCAAACACCCCCTTCCCCCTTCCCACCTTCCCATCGCGAACCCAAATGATATAAAAAAAAAAACCCTCAAACACGAGGGGAAACCCACACCCCCTTTTTAAGTATCCAAACTCCCTAATTAACAAGTGTAAATCAACCGACAGCTTGTAAATGCAGGTAAAATCCCCTCTCTTCCCCTTCTTTCTCCCCTTCCCCCCAAAATACTTGTGTTAAAAGGACTACGCAAATTGAACGCGCCCGCAACCCGCTGATACAACGCACCGTAAAATCATTTACATGGATCTGTAAAACGCACGGTAAAATCATACCATGGATCTGTAAATGGTAAATGGTGGTTTCTCAGCCCCCCCCATTTACTTGGGAGAAAAACGGGGCGAGGTAGAACGTCAATCTAAAACAATTTTAGAAGGACTCTGGTAGACGACCCGCGCCCCCTCCCACACACACACACACACACACAGATACATGGCTGTGCTAATCACAACTTGGTATTAATGTCATGATGCCCCCTACACATACCGCTGGTTAACGGAGTGGTGGTAGTAGCAGTAGTTGCTGTGGTGGAAGTGGTGATTGGGGTGGTGTAAGGGGAATGGCATTGACGAACACACGCGCACACACACACACACACACGAAATCGGTAGGTCACGAAAGATATCCCAGCCTTTGAAGATGCGTAGACGAGACAACACACTTGTGGCACTAGGGAGGGAGGAGAGGGAAGGAAGAAGAGGAAGGAGAGGGAGGCTGCTTCTCCTCACACTCACGACCCACATCCCCTTAGCTAAACCATCCTCCTGCCACCCCCATCTCCCACCCAGGTGAACAACCGACCGCCCACCCGCCCACCACACACCGCCCACTGTGCCGCCCGCTTCGTAACACCACCACAAGTAGACCAGGTAAAGCCGACCCAAACTATACTGACTTGATCGCCATTATCATTGCCGCCCAATACTCGCCATCATCACTGCCGCCCAATGCTCGCCACCCACATGCCGCCGCCCCCACTCTCTCTCTCTCTCTCTCTCTCTCTCTCTCTCTCTCTCTCTCTCTCTCTCTCTCTCTCTCTCTCTCTCTCCACACACACACACACACAAGTCACAAAGTCCAGTCATCACATCACGCAACACCAATAATCATTATAAAAAACTTCATCTCCTTTATTTTCCCTGTCCCCGCTAAACCTAAGCAACCCATTTACATTTTCTAAGTTGGTGACTTCCGTTTTCATTATGATAAAGGCATGGCCGCGGGTCGACAACTTGCCGGAACCACTTATTGGAATTACGGTGGTATAATTTTGCGGTTGTGATTTCAAAAAGTATAATAGAAACGCCTTTAATCGTAACTTTTTTTCTTCTAAACATTTATAAACTTTCAAGTAATATACTTTATACTTTCGTACGAGATGATGAACTACTTATATATATATATATATATATATATATATATATATATATATATATATATATATATATATATATATATATATATATATTTTTTTTTTTTTTTTTTTTTTTTTCATACTATTCGCCATTTCCCGCATTTGCGAGGTAGCGTTAAGAACAGAGGACTGGGCCTTAGAGGGAAAATCCTCACCTGGCCCCCTTCTCTGTTCCTTCTTTTGGAAAATTAAAAAAAAATATATATATATATATATATATATATATATATATATATATTCGTAGTTAACGGGTTATCTTTTAACTCTATGCTCGATGGTGCGATCCTATAGTACGACGGTACGACCCTTGAGCACGACGGTACGACCCTTGAACGAGACAGTACGACCCTTGAGCACGACGGTACGACCCTCGGGTACAACGGCCTAGTCATTTTGACCTGATCCTCAAGACTCAAAGGCCGGGTCGTCGCACTCTAGCGTCGTAAGGTCGTACTGAAGAGTCTTGCCCGTCCTGCTGCTCGGGGTGACCTGCGCAACGTCGCGATCAAAGGGAGGGAGGGGGTGGTGGGTTCGAACCCCTCTTCTCCTCCCCCACCACCACCACCACAACCCCCTCTTCCCTCACCTACACACACACACCACCTTCTCATCTTCCCAGAGTCACCACCTCCCTCCACCAACCCCCCCACCCCCCGAGCGTCAGGCTATGGGCCACCTCCTGGGGATGGGGGGGAGGGGGGGGGTTTCCCCCGCCACCCCACCCCCCCCCCATTTACCCCCCACCTCCACCCCCCCTTGTGTTGCCTGGGTAACCCCATACGAGAGAAAGAATTCCTCATTACCACCACAACCACAGAGCTGCCTGCGTACGTGCGGTGGCTGGCTCCGCGTGGAGCTGGCTAACCTTACGCCCACTGTCCGTGCGTAATATACGCAGTGGTCCCAGAGGGGGGGTCTACGGTAGCAGCCATCTTGGTGCCCTACCATGTATTCCTGAGGATGTGGCGGCCATCTTGCTGCCCTACTATGTATTCCAGAGGACGTGGTGGGCCATCTTGCTGCCCTACCATGTATTCCAGAGGACGTGGCGGCCATCTTGCTGCCCTACCATGTATTCCAGAGGACGTGGCGGCCATCTTGCTGCCCTACCATGTATTCCAGAGGACGTGGCGGCCATCTTGGTGCCCTACCATGTATTCCTGAGGACGTGGCGGCCATCTTGCTGCCCTACTATGTATTCCAGAGGACGTGGCGGCCATCTTGCTGCCCTACCATGTATTCCTGAGGACGTGGCGGCCATCTTGCTGCCCTACTATGTATTCCAGAGGACGTGGCGGCCATCTTGCTGCCCTACCATGTATTCCAGAGGACGTGGCGGCCATCTTGGTGCCCTGCCATGTATCCCAGAGGACGTGGCGGCCATCTTGGTGCCCTACCATGTATCCCAGAGGACGTGGCGGCCATCTTGGTGCCCTACCATGTATCCCAGAGGACGTGGCGGCCATCTTGGTGCCCTACCATGCATTCCAGAGGATGTGGCGGCCATCTTGGTGCCCTACCGTGTATCCCAGAGGGTGTGGCGGCCATCTTGGTGCCCTACCATGTATTCCAGAGGATATGGCGGCCATCTTGGTGCCCTACCATGTATTCCAGAGGATATGGCGGCCATCTTGGTGCCCTACCATGTATCCCAGAGGATGTGGCAGCCATCTTGGTGCCCTACCATGTATCCCAGAGGATGTGGCGGCCATCTTGGTGCCCTACCATGTATTCCAGAGGATATGGCAGCCATCTTGGTGCCCTACCATGTATCCCAGAGGACGTGGCAGCCATCTTGCTGCCCTACCATGTATCCCAGAGGATGTGGCGGCCATTTTGGTGCCCTACCATGTATCCCAGAGGACGTGGCGGCCATCTTGGTGCCCTACCATGTATTCCAGAGGATATAGCGGCCATCTTGGTGCCCTACCATGTATCCCAGAGGATGTGGCAGCCATCTTGGTGCCCTACCATGTATCCCAGAGGATGTGGCGGCCATCTTGGTGCCCTACCATGTATTCCAGAGGATGTGGCGGCCATCTTGGTGCCCTGCCATGTATTCCAGAGGATGTGGCGGCCATCTTGGTGCCCTACCATGTATCCCAGAGGACGTGGCGGCCATCTTGCTGCCCTACCATGTATTCCTGAGGACGTGGCGGCCATCTTGGTGCCCTACCGTGTATCCCAGAGGATGTGGCGGCCATCTTGGTGCCCTACCATGTATCCCAGAGGACGTGGCGGCCATCTTGGTGCCCTACCGTGTATCCCAGAGGATGTGGCGGCCATCTTGGTGCCCTACCATGTATCCCAGAGGACGTGGCGGCCATCTTGGTGCCCTACCATGTATTCCAGAGGATGTGGCGGCCATCTTGGTGCCCTGCCATGTATCCCAGAGGACGTGGCGGCCATCTTGGTGCCCTACCATGTATCCCTGAGGATGTGGCGGCCATCTTGATGCCCTACCACGTGCTCGACGTGGCGGCCATCTTGTTACCCTATCACGTCCTCGACGTGGCGGCCATCTTGGTACCATACCACGTCCTCGACGTGGCGGCCATCTTGGTACCATATCACGTACTCGACGTGGCGGCCATCTTGGTACCCTACCACGTCCTCGACGTGGCGGCCTTCTTGGTACCCTATCACGTACTCGACGTGGCGGCCATCTTGGTACCCTACCAAGTCCTCGACGTGGCCGACATCTTCGTACCCTACCACGTCCTCGACGTGGCGGCCATCTTGGTACCCTACCACGTACTCGACGTGGCGGCCATCTTGATCCTCCATTCGCATCCTGAACGTGGCCGCCGCCATCTTGGTACACCCCTTCACCCACCCTCCCAACCCCAACGACACCCCTCTCCTCACTCCCTCCCTAACACATCCGAGGGCACGACGACGACGAAGACGACGACGGCGACGACGACGGCGACGAAGACGACGACGGCGACGACGACGGCGACGACGGCGACGAAGACGACGACGGCGACGAAGACGACGACGGCGACGCAGCTGTTAAAAAGGGGGGGGGGGAGGGGAGGGGGAGGGGGGGGTAGCTTCCGATAAACCGCTGTGGAAAGTAACTCCTCCCCCTCCCCCCACCCCGGGTAAAGGAAGGGGTTATCTCCAACACGACGGAGAGAGAGAGAGAGAGAGAGAGAGAGAGAGAGAGAGAGAGAGAGAGAGAGAGAGAGAGAAATGCAATATAAATAAAAAAAAGGCCCTAAAAAAAATCCCTCTTTTTTTCCTCTCATTTTTTGTTTTGTTACGTAAAAAAAGTTTGAATTATGACAGAGACGCCGAGCATCAATCTCTCTCTCTCTCTCTCTCTCTCTCTCTCTCTCTCTCTCACGCACTCGCTCGCTCGCTCTTTTACCATCTCACCTCCACTCTCTCTCGCCTCTCCTTCGTTATCTCCCCTCGTCATCTCTCAACATTCCGCCTACACACGCGAGTACCTTTCTCTCCGAGGTATCTCTCGCAACCATCTCTCTCATGTGATCCCGCCTTCGCATGCGACTCTCCGGCCATCTCCAGCTCCGCCTGCGGCGTCTGAGCCACACACACACACACACACACACACACAGACAGCGAGCCATCTCTTCGTATAACAACGCCACACACACACACACACAGTTGACTATCTCTCTGTATTGAAGCTACACAATCGACTATCTCTTCGTATTACAACCGTAACACACTATCTCTCGCTATCTCAACTACACACTCGGTTATCTCTTCGTTATCTCAACTAATACACTCATCTCTTCGTTATCTCAACTATACACTTCATCTCTTCGTTATCTCAACTACACACTCGGTTATCTCTTCGTTATCTCAACTAATACACTCTATCTCTCCGTTACCTCGACTAATACACTCTTATCTCTTCGTTATCTCGACTCTCGCTTGATTCTTCTCTCCAGATCGTAGGGTCTCGACCCACGAGAACGCACCAAGTTGGATCACCGCCTCCTAGACCACAGAGCGGACTTCCTCCAGGCTTAGCTGAGTTCGATGTGACATGACGTCGTCCAGCAAGACCCACGGCCCACGCCACCCACACACCTCGTCCAGCAGGACCCACGACCCACACCACCCACACACCTGACTGAAGAAACACCCATCGTCTTTCAACCAGGTACCGAGGTGCCAAAGCGTCTATCTATCTCACGGGGAGGGAGGGATGGAGGGAGGTAGGGAAGACCTGATCGTCCCTCCTCCTGGCCGTAGCGCAAGTCAATCTCACGTCATCCCTGAAGGGTTTAAGAGGGGGTTGTTTCGAGGTCACCCCCCCCCCCCCCCCAAAGCTCTGCATACGTAATTCCATCAAACATGCATTTTGTTTCCACGCACCCGATCCATACCAATGGAAATGGGACACGGAGTAACTGAAAAGATAGATATAAACACCTAAACGCATAATATCTACCTATCTATCTATCTATCAATTTATCTATCTATCTATCTATCTATCTATCTATATATATATATATATATATATATATATATATATATATATACATACAATCCCCATCAACCTCACACTGCTGACTACACGTCAATACATCAGACCCACTTGACTGTTCTCATCCGCACAATGCAGGTACCTGTTCCTATTAATAGCCCCTCATGTTTATTGAACTTACTGTAACCCGACGGGGAAGGTAAGTGCCACCACTTTAACCACCGAACCATCCACCCCGCCGGCTGTTGCCAGCAACGACTCCCTCGCAACCAATGCTGCCGCTTGCGCCAGTGGCGGTGGCCGCCGCCTAAGGGCTGGACGGCGTTTACTTGTCAACGACTCGCGCCCGAGAGCTGGTCGTCACACCGGGTGTCCACCTGTTCATGACCCCAGCTGCCCTGTTGCTCCTGCTTCGCGGACGGCCGCCAATCCATCTGGGTACGAGGTTTAGGCTCCGTCTCCTTCTTTCTCCTCCCCCGCCGCGCCCCCCACACACTTTGGATACAGCTCACTGTTGGGGTATGTAACTTCATGCCCTTCGAGAGGCGCGGTTGTGGGGACACATCCTTGAAGGGGGCCTGGGGGTCCGCAGACCACCCCCCTGTGAACGCCCCTAGGGGCTGGGATCCGCAGACCACCCCTGTGAACTCTCCTAGGGGCAGGGGTCCGCAGACCACCCCTGTGGACTCCCCTGAGGGGACTGGGGGCGCTGGGATCCGCAGACCACCCGTAGAAACCCCTGGGTCTGGGGCACGACAACCGATCACCCTGGTGAACGCCCCTGTGGCTGGGGTGCAAGAGCAGATCACCTCCTCCATCCCCCACACCCCAGTAACCACCCCATGGGGGACAATGCACGATACCAAATCACCCCAGGGTACTCCAACCCATTTACCCTGAAATCATCCCAAAACATCAACTCGCCACACAGACACATCCCCCAAAACATCAACTCATCACACAGACACATCCCCAAAAACATCAACTCACCACACAGACACATACCCAAAATATCATCACACAACACACATCCCAAAAACATCAACTCACCACACAGACACATCCCAAATTATCATCACACAACACACATCCCCAAAAACATGAACTCACCACACAACACACATCCCACAACATCGCCACAACAGCCCCTTAACTTTACTCGTACAATAAATTACCCTTCATAATCCACTGACGTAAACACTTTACTCCAGTTCCCATCTGTAAACATTCAAACGTCTAAACAAAGCCGTGTGTTAATAAAAAAAAGCTGCAGCTGTTTTAAAACTTACCCCCATGACACAGACTAACAACCTCAAACAAAGCACAACTCAGATCTAACAAAGCACAACTCAGATCTAACAAAGCACAACTCAGATCTAACAAAGCACAACTCAGATCTAACAAAGCACAACTCAGATCTAACAAAGCACAACTCAGATCTAACAAAGCACAACTCAGATCTAACAAAGCACAACTCAGATCTAACAAAGCACAACTCAGATCCAACAAAGCACAACTCAGATCTAACAAAGCACAACTCAGATCTAACAAAGCACAAAGCAGATCTAACAAAGCACAACTCAGATCCAACAAAGCACAACTCAGATCTAACAAAGCACAACTCAGATCTAACAAAGCACAACTCAGATCTAACAAAGCACAACTCAGATCTAACAAAGCACAACTCAGATCTAACAAAGCACAACTCAGATCTAACAAAGCCATAAAAGAATGGAATTCCCTTCGTACAAGACTCCTCGCTAACAACAAGGCCCCTGAGAGCCGATGCACAAACTATGCATAAAATTAAACACCAATTACGAAATTTACCGTCGCTAATTGCTAATTAATATAATTACCGAAACGAAAGGTTATAAATGTACATCAATACCTCCTGCCCTCCTCCTCCACACGACGAACAACAAACATATCATATATTACGGACCAATGATCAACCACTCGTATGGTGATTACAAGCGTGTTAAATGGAGACCTTGTGTGTCTCCTGCAGTGAAGCACAGCTCCAATGGAACACTTGTGTGTGTCGCCTGCACATATGCCACGTCTGACATTGGGGAGAGAGAGAGAGAGAGAGAGAGAGAGAGAGAGAGAGAGAGAGAGAGAGAGAGAGAGAGAGAGAGAGAGAGAGAGAATGGACTTGAAATGACATTTCACTCAAGCAGGTCACAGAGGGCTCGTATATCCCACCACCACCCCACCTTTTTTTTTTTTTTTTTTTAACCAGGTCGGTCTGTGGGATCGAGCCAGCCATTTCTTCCCAGTGGTGATGATCTATCAAACTGTGAGGGGATGCTGCTGCTGCTATTATAGGCCAGCCACATGCCTGGAGAATCCAGCAGACACTATGGCTACTTCAGGTATACGCAAAACTCGGGTGTAAATTCTCCGACTGGCTCTCTTACATCATCTGCCCGGATATGTCAAGTTCCTGCTGGGAGCAGTGTGGCGTAATACACACCCCCCCCCCTTTTTAGTCATTGTCCCCTCACCTACCCACTAGCAAATGGAGGAGACACACCTCTACCCACTGTCGAGTGGAGGTGGCCCACCTCTACCCACGGTACGGGAGGTGTACCATCTCCCACTGGAGAAACGAGATAATCAAACGCTTTTCCCAACACACTTTGGCGACCAGACGCGTCCACCCACATCTTCCTCATTTGAATGCAAGTGATCCCAAAGACACACACACACACACACACACACACACACACACACAGTAACAAATAAGATATGTTGACTGTATACAACACCTCCCAATATCCCTTCTCCTCCTCCTCCTCCTCCTCACCTCCAGCACTTACAAGGGGCGAAGGGTAATTAACATACGTATATAAAGACAGCCTCACATCACTACACCCTTGACCACTGTGTATACATCTCCAAGCGTCTCAGAACGTGATGCGCACAAGTAATCAACAGGTCAAAAAGACAGATGCGCACCACACTTCAAAGTGGCCACGAACATCACTTCGAAGACCTTTCTCCTCCCCCCCCAACAGATTATAATTAACATCGGTCCAAAACAATGCCTGAACTCCAACATTTTAAGACATCCATACGTTTTCTTTTTCTTTTTCCCCATTTTTAATTCTACGTTTTCTTTTCTTTTTTTTTTAATTCAACACTAAAAACTGCAGCATCCACGACAAATCTGCCGAGACACTCGTGTATATATATATATATATATATATATATATATATATATATATATATATATATATATATATATATATATAATCTTTCCGTAAATAACATTACCCTAAGTAAACAGTGGCGTGTATCTGATCAAGGGTCAATACTTAACACTCCAGCGAACCTCTGGGAGAGGAGGGAAGGGGAGGGAAGTGTCTTTTTATTCTTCTTTAAGAGTGAGCGACCAGTTGTCACCAAGATGCCTACAGACCTCTCTCTCTCTCTCTCTCTCTCTCTCTCTCTCTCTCTCTCTCTCTCTCTCTCTCTCTCTCGAATAAACATCTATATTCGGAATGGCATGTGTACACCACCACCAACTTGAACTCCTTCGCAACCATCTCGAACATCCTCTGCCACGTCGTCACTGTAACATTTGCAACATCCTCAACACTACATCAGCCCCAAACATCGACCTCCTCCACTCCACCAAAACCTTATCTCTCATCTCCAACATCTCCACTCAACACTGCTCCCACCAACACTGGTGTGGCAAACTTTGGGACCAGCCCATCATCCCCAACATACAATTAAGCCTTCCTCACCGCCACCAAAACGAGCCCATCATCTCCAACAAACCACCCATCCTTCATCACCAACACGAGCCCATCATCTCCAACAAACCACCCAGCCTTCATCACCATAACCAACACAAGCCTATCATCTCCAACAAACCACCCAGCCTTCATCACCATCACAAGCCCATCATCTCCAACAAACCACCCAGCCTTCATCACCATTACCAACACAAGCCTATCATCTCCAACAAACCACCCAGCCTTCATCACCATCACGACGCCCATCATCTCCAACAAACAACCCACCCTTCATCACCACCACCAACACAAGCCTATCATCTCCAACAAACCACCCAGCCTTCATCACCACCACCAACACTCTCATCATCAAGCCTCCCTCTCTCTCTCTCTCCCCCACCTCAACTATACACACCATCTCCAACCGTAAAATCCCTTACCCCTTAAATCCCCCCCAATGTAACACACCACCACCATCACCACCACGTCAGCCGTGTTGTCAGCAGCGGCCTGACTCCGTCAGCGACCTCGTCAGTACAGTATACCACCCCACACAACAACACAGCCCCTCCCTCCCTCCAAGCTTCTACCTTCACTCCCACCAACACCACTACTCCTCCTCCTCTCCACACCCTCCCACACTCCCTCACCTCTTCACTATAGGAAAGTACATACACTTCCGCACCTCCAATACATCCGCTCTGTCTCTGGCCACTGCAGAAGAAGAACAACCCCTTGGTCATAATACTCCATCCTAGCCATCCCTACCCCCCCTCCATGAAAGTCCTAGCCATCCCTCCCCCTCCATGAAAGTCCTAGCCATCCCTTCCCCCTCCATGAAAGTCCTAGCCATCCCTACCCCCCTCCATGAAAGTCCTAGCCATCCCTCCCCTCTCCATGAAAGTCCTAGCCATCCCTCCCCTCTCCATGAAAGTCCTAGCCATCCCTACCCCCCTCCATGAAAGTCCTAGCCATCCCTACCCCCCTCCATGAAAGTCCTAGCCATCCCTACCCCCCTCCATGAAAGTCCTAGCCATCCCTCCTCCCTCCATGAAAGTCCTAGCCATCCCTACCCCCCTCCATGAAAGTCCTAGCCATCCCTACCCCTCCTCCATGAAAGCGTCACTCTATGCAGGTATATGGACGCCACACAGACAGACTTACCCCTCCCCCCATTTTTATATCACTGGTCCAACTGGTTGCTATACATATACACTACTACCCCCACCCCAACGTGCCCCAGCCCCGCCCCGCCGCCCATCCTCCATACGCCGACTGCAGAGGCCTGTTAACTCCCTCTACAGCTGGGTCCTGGTACCACTAACCTGCCCTGCCCTGCCTTGCCTTAACTTGCTCCCACCCTCCCTCTCTTCCTCTGATTAGTCTGACCTATTGAGGTTAAGGGTCCCCTGTAGGCTTAGGTGTACCCTACCCAACCCTCCCTCACTCCCTTCCTCCCTTTGAAACAGATGCTCAAAGGCCCAAGTTGTGATCCCTCCTCCCCCCCACTTTTTCTCAGACCACGGCTTGTCACAGGCCTAGAATAAGCACCTTACAAAGTGCACCAGACGCAGTCCTCCTTCCTTTCCCCCTCCCACACTTAGCCCTCGGCGAAGACCTCCACCAGGTATTCACAATGGGGAGAGGAGGTTGGGGGTGAGAGAGAGAGAGAGAGAGAGAGAGAGAGAGAGAGAGAGAGAGAGAGAGAGAGAGAGGGGCGCTGGGGTGGAGGGTGGACGTCCCGCGCTAGCCTGCGGCTTCCAACAACAGCTTGGCCCGACGAACGACCCGTTCCCTCAACAGCTTGGGCCCAGCTCAAGCTGTGGGAGAGGAGGAGGAGGTGGTGGGTTAAGGAGGAGACCCACCCCACATACCCTCCCTTCCCTTCCCTTCCGCAGACCTTACCTGGTATTCTGACCCACTTCGGACCACCACACACCCACCCACTCCCTCACCTCACGGTCTTAAAAGTAACCATTACGAGGCCATGACTCGCTGCTCCGACATACCCACTGTGGCCAATCAAGGTGGCACGGGGGTCTAGAGACGTCCAATCAGCATCTTCTCTGTCTCTCTCTCTCTCTCTCTCTCTCTCTCTCTCTCTCTCTCTCTCTCTCTCTCTCTCTCGTGGGGTTGATTCGCGATGATTCTCGTCTCGACATACAAAGCACTGGTCAATTCCGGACTCCACTTGTATACACTATTCCCCATCTCCCCCCATGTACTCTATATACAAGTGCCTCTGCACTTGACTGGTTGACATGATATACTTTCGAGTACCTGAAGGACCAAGGCCTTTACATATTCTTCCCAAAATCGTCCCAATACACCCAGTTTTAAACTGGCCGCTATATACAGGTAAAATAGAAGAAAAAAATAAATTACGAAACCCCCTACATGGATCGTACCCGTTACAGTGGTCTTTGTACAAAGGCAGACGTTACGACAAAACACCCCTTCACACCGGCCACACTTATGACGCTGGGCCGCTCTACGCAGGTGGACGCTGGAGCAAGACCGCTTTACGCAGGTGGACGCTAGATCAAAGTTCCACACTGCTACCAAATAAAAAAAAAAAAAGGTCCCTTTGGTTGTTATACACAGGTGAACACACACTGCTCAGTACAAGAGAGACGAATGTCTTAGGGGGGAAAAAACATCTGAATCAGTAAGGTAAAACATTACACATGAGAGTAAGAGAGTAGGTATGTGTGTGTGTGTGTGTGTGTGTGTGTGTGTGTGTGTGTGTGTGTGTGTGTGTGTGTGTGTGTGTGCTAATGAGGCCAATTTTATCTCGTTCCTGACGTTTTAACTCGCTAAAGGATGGCGATGCCACGACCAAAGCACCTCCCCTTCTTCAGATGCTTACAAACCTCAAAGGAAGGAATGGTTGTAAGAAAACGGGGGGGGGGGGGGGGGGGGGAAGAGAAATAAAAATATAAGGTGTAACATAACGGTCAATCCTGGAGCGGTCTGCCACCACAGAGAAAACGTTGGGAAACAGCACGCCACACGCGTGCCCTGAGCGGGTAGGACACCCAAATGCACAACGTTCATTCAGAACAGACATCGATGCTAAATGACATACTACGTTAAGCTGATATCTACACAGAGACTCGTCAAATACCTTTACAAACCCTGTGTAAAAAGGACACCACACCTGGCGTCCACAGATTGGACAGCTAGTGTATGGAACTTGAGAAAAAAAACAACGAGACACCTTCGTTAAACGGCGACTACCGCTCAAACGGGACGCTACAAACAAACGGGATGATTCAACAGGAACTCCGTACAACGGGCGCCGCCGTTGCCATGACCGCATCAAAGAGCAGTTGGACCATACGGGAGATAACTCTCTCTCTCTCTCTCTCTCTCTCTCTCTCCTCTCTCTCGTCATAGGTACCCAAAGGTAGAGACTCTCTCACTCACTCTCTCTTTTTTATCTATCTACCTACCTATCTATCTAAATCTATCTATCTATGAATCAATCTATCTATACAATACGCGTCGCAAGGACTCTTAATAAGCATGAGACTTGTGTACTCCTCTCTCTCTCTCTCTCTCTCTCTCTCTCTCTCTCTCTCTCTCTCTCTCTCTCTCACACACACACAGGGCGACGTGCCGGCTTTTATATAAACAGGTGGGTGGCTGATCCTCGCTGCTGCAGGAAACCCCCCATTATAGCTGTCATCGTAACCAACTTTAACCCCCTCCAAGGGTCAGCTGACACCCCATCGAATACCTTTCGTGCCTCTTGTGAACACCCGCTTTGGCCACAGAAGCCACGGTGACTGACTTCGTTAGCGATATATATATGCCTAAGTCAGGTTCCCAATTCATCGACCATCCCCAAAGGGAAGATGAACAGCTGAGTTGACTGTGGGCCGACTGCCACAACCAGGATTCGAACTCATTCCTCTCGACTCCATTCGTACAGGAACGTTCCCATCTCGAACTCCCGAATTCACGTCTGCTTCTATGCCACAAATCTGTTGAACACTCACCTACCGATGTTCAAATACTGAAACACTGCATTATCTTTTCTCTGATCTATTCCCAGGGTAATCGGGGCAAAGAAGAGCACGAATCGGGGCTATTTTAGATAAGAGGAGAGATAAGGTACGTGAGGAAAGAGGAAGAAGACGCGATCGGGTTGAAAGGAACGAGAGGCCCATACAGTTAAGACGAGATCACCTTCAGAGCTTCGGTGTTCAAGTGGGAGAGGAGGTATCACAACGGTCCATCCTCGTGTGGTTTTTGCCTCCACACAGAAACTATGGGAAGCAGCAGAAGCTCCCGAGATGGTTTCATTTTTGGGGGGTTTGATTTCTAAACGGCAATCCAAAACAAGATTGAATTTGTGTCTCTAAGCGATCGCGGGTTAGAAGACCTCCAAAACCAACTAAGGTATGCGTACGGTAAGGTCCCAGACCCAGCTGCAGAAGGTAGAAGACCTCCCAAACCATCGTAAGGTATACGTAAGGTAAGGTAAGGTCCCAGAACCAACTGCAGGGGGTAGAAGACATCCCAAACCATCGTAAGGCATACTGTAAGGTAAGGTAAGGTCCCAGAACCAGCTGTGGGGGTAGAAGACCTCCCAAACCATCGCAAGGCATACTGTAAGGTAAGACAAATAGAAGACAAGAATCTGTAACTAGTAAACATTATACCTAACCAGACGAAGTAAACAATGTGCCATCAGTGACAGCTGTGTATACATCAACAAGGACGGAATTCGATTTCATCTAAACTACATATAAAACTACATATAAAACTACATATAAAACTACATATAAAACTAAACTACATATAAAACTACATATAAAACTACTTATAAAACTACATATAAAACTACATATAAAATAAACCAATTACCAACCGGATGGTATATAATAATAAGTTTCTCGAAGTATAATAATACTTTACAAGTATAATAACACATTCATCACGAGAAGGTAATATCCCAGACAAATTAGGAAATTTACAATTAAAAATTAATTATTTATTTTTTTTTTTACGTAAAACCTTATAAAAAAAAAAGTTGTTATTTGGGACACTTGTGTCGCCTGCAGCATGGAAGAGTCCCGTGGATCACGTGTCTTTCCTGCAGTCTGGCGAAGTAAATATATATCTATATATATATATATATATATATATATATATATATATATATATATATATATATATATAGAGAGAGAGAGAGAGAGAGAGAGAGAGAGTGTGTGTGTGTGTGTGTATAACAGTGTGTATGGGTGTGTGTGTGTGTGTGTGTGTGTGTGTGTGTGTGTGTGTGTAATAAAATCCACATTATCAGCTTTGGGTCTTAACGTCATCCAGTGTCTTCGATACTAAGTAACATCAGTATAACCTTCCGTGTCCCCCAAATGTTGTATTTCGTTGTCTTCCTTTAAGTTGTGAGCCCAGTTAAGGTCCTCATTACATGTGGTATAACTGGGTGGTTATGGGTCGTTAAAGTCAAATCAGATGTTGGGGGAAACACAATTATGCAAAATTTTTCATGAAAGATGCGAGTTGTACTTGTGAGGTTGTGGACGAGGCTGATGTTGTGATGGGGACGTTACAACCACGAACGAACGAACGGACGCACGAAAGGAGAGAGAGAGAGAGACGACACGAACGTAAGCCATCCCTAAATACGAAACACCACCAAAATAAATATTCGTGTCAAGAGAAAATTAAAAAAAAAAAAAAAATATCAAAAATAAGATAATTTTTTTTTTGTCTTAATTTGGAAGTTTTCAATAAAAATTAAATTCTAAAAAATTTATCAATCTTCGCCCATGTTTGAGAGTTTTCCAATTTAAAATGAGTGGGAGCCTCCAGTCCACTATAGCTGCTGCAGATGTAATCATATTATGATGGATGAATCTGTCTCATTCATTTAGGCAATTGCAAAATCCTGAAGAACTACTTTTTTTTCCTTCTTTTCCCCCTGCAACCAAACTCAAAAATATTACCTGTACGGGTTTAATATATAAATATTATATATATATATATATTTTTTTTCTCTCTCTCTCTCATCAGTTAAAAGCTTGCGAGACCTTTCGTATACTGCCTTTTAGGTTTCTTATCTATTATCTTCAGGGCTGTTCACACTAACAGGGCGTTGTAGATCAGGCATCAACAAGCTTTTAAGACACACACACACACACACACATCCTCAGCAGCTGTGGGCCGGCCAGCAGCGCGTTGCATGTCAACAGGTCCGCGCTCTTCAGCAAGCTTTGGGTCGACCATCGACCTCCCCCCCTCCCTAATTCAGCACCTTGTGACTCATTCCCCCCCCCCCCCCCCACCTCAGCACCATGTGACCTGGCCCCCAGCTCTGAAGGGAAGGGGGGTAGGGTGAGGGAAGGGCGGGTGGAAGGGGGGTAGAACGAACAAGGTCCTTCGAAGACAGAGCCACAAAGCAAAGATGGAGGGGGGTGGTTTCCCCCTATTACCACTTGTTAAGTCTCTCGCTCCGCCCATTCTATGTTGATACAGGAGATGTTATCCATCTCTGTCTCTCCGCATCTCCAACATCTCTTATCTCACACACACACACACACGCCAAAAAAAAAAACTATTCACCAAGAACGGAGTGAAAAGCATTTCACCCCAACATTCTCCCTCCGCCTTCAATACCCCCCCGATTCGTAAGGAATTCAAAATCACTCCATCCATTTATTTTTTTTCCCCTCGCCATTCCACTCCCCTGTCATTCAACCACACTACCACACTTCCTTTCCTAACTACCTTCTCTGTAACGAGGCCTAGTTAAGGGAGGCCACTATACAGAGCTGTGTCATTCCTGCGTCTAAACAGATTTTTCTTCAAACCACACACACACACACACACACACACACACACACTACCCCTTGCCCACATTTCTTTTGAGAAGCCACTTTTATCACGTAAAGTCTATGCAAGCTCTACATTCACACACACACACACACACACACACACACACACACACACATACACACACTACCCCTTAACCACACTTCTCTTGAGAAGCCACTCTTATCACGTAAAGTCACCGCAAACTCTACATCCACACTGTCCCTCCTCAACCCAGACACCTTCACAGCATATACAATCCTTCTTCTTCCTCTACATTACCTCTCCAATCTCATTAAGTCCCTCCACCACGCTTAACAACCAACACTCCACACGTACGTAGCCAAAATTCATGAGAAACTCGTGTTTTTTTTTTTTTCTCTCCAATCAAAAAACTGATATTATGGTATGTGAGGTGTGTGACAGCCCCCCAAAACATTAACACTCTCTCTCTCTCTCTCTCTCTCTCTCTCTCTCTCTCTCTCTCTCTCTCTCTCTCTCTCTCTCTCTCTCTCAAGGTGGAAGAGAAAAAAAAAGAGGAGGAAAAAAAAGAAAAAATAAGATCAGAACTCGCTCCCCGACTCGCATTGGTTTTCAACACCTTCCTTCAACACACATCACCACACCAACCCACCACTTTACACAAAACTGGTTTATAAACCAATCTGCTGGTAAATCATTTTCGGTAAATAAACCCCCGGCCGTGTTAGCTTGCCTCTTTCTCTCTTTTTTTTTTCCTAGAAAGAAAAGAAAAAAAAATTAATAATGAAGGGATCGGGTATGATAGAAAAAAAAAGAGTTAGAACCATAGAGAGAGAGAGAGAGAGAGAGAGAGAGAGAGAGAGAGAGAGAGAGAGAGAGAGAGAGAGAGAGAGAGAGAGAATGTATTCCTCAAAGCGAGTGAAGAAGATGATGATGATGATGATGATAATAATAATAATAATAATAATAATAATAATAATAATAATAATAATAAATAATATCGCAAGAATGAAGGGAGAATCAAAATTGAATTGCCACTCGACCCGCGCACACCTTACTTCTCACACGTTGGCTTACGTAAATGCGGTCTGACGCGTCGGGAGGGGGAGGGGGGGGACCCCGGTCCTGCCCAGCAGTGCTGGGTCTCTCTCTCTCTCTCTCTCTCTCTCTCTCTCTCTCTCTCTCTCTCTCTCTCTCTCTCTCTCTCTCTCTCACACCCACCCAGCACGAGATTACATTAGCCAGGCGATGGGAAACATGACAGACGATAGATTAAGAAACAAGAGATGAGAGAGAGAGAGAGAGAGAGAGAGAGAGAGAGAGAGAGAGAGAGAGAGAGAGAGAGAGAGAGAGAGAGAGAGAGAGAGAGGTGTGAACAAAAAAACAACGACGAGGAACAGTGTGAAGGATAATAAGACAACGGACAAGGGAGGAGATAATTGAGAACCGGAGGGAGGGAGGGAGGGAGGGAGAGGAGGTGGGAGGGAGAAGAGTGAAGGGAGAAGGAGGGAGAGCAGACATGGGGAAGAGCGATGATGGCTCTGAGGTGTTGACAGTGAGGGAGGAGGAGGAGGAGGCACACGAGTTCCCAACATGACACCCCCCACCTCCAACACCGCCTCCCACACACCACGCAACCTCCAACACTGCTTCCCCACACACCACGCAACCTCCAACACCCCCCTCTCCCACACACCACGCAGCCTCCAACACCACACACACACACCCTCCCTCCCACAGGCCACACCACCTCCAACACCCCCCACCACCTCCAAACGGCACGCAACCTCCAACACCGCCTCCACACGCAAGCAACCCTAGCATCTCCTCCGCTTCTTCTAAACCCAGTCAAGCGACTTCCGCCGCTGCCACCTCCCTCCACACCCTCCCGACCCGCTAACACAACACACACACACACACACACACACACACACACACACACACACACACACACACACACACACACACACACTCGACCAGTCAGCCAGCCAGCCAGCCGACCAGCCAGCCTCCAAAACTGGTCAGGCCACCTCCACACCCGGTCAAACAACCGACCCAATAACCTCCACACCTGGTGCTAACCACCTCCAAAGACACGACAGCAACAACTCGCACCTCCAAATCAGCCCTCCAAAAATATATGCACGTATGAATTCCACCCTCCAAAAGTCAAACCTCAAAATCGAACCCTCTCGACCAAGACCGAAAAACACGAAGGGTGTGTGCACGTGTGTGTGTGTGTGTGTGTGTGTGTGTGTGTGTGTGTGTGTGTGTGTGTGTGTTTTCGTCCCTTAAACCTCCATTAAAAACCCCTCTCCTCCAAACCCCACCACCCCCTCCTTCACATCTCCCTCCACAACCTCCAGCGACGAAGAATGCAGCTCCCGTCAGGGGCGTCATTATTCACCGTTTATCGCCCAGGTATATCGACCAGGGCGGCAGAGAGAGAGAGAGAGAGAGAGAGAGAGAGAGAGAGAGAGAGAGAGAGAGAGAGAGAGAGAAAATAAAAGTTACAGACCAGGTTTGACTGACATCATCCCAGGGGCGGGGGAGGAGGAGGAGGAGGAGGAGGAGGAGGAGGAGGTCCCCCTCCAGTGTAAACTCTATACCGCACACCACCTCACCTCACCTCCTCCTCCTCCTCCTCTCCCTCGGGTGTCGCCCCTGGAAGGCGCGCCGTTCGCCGTGGTCCTCCTCTGCCCTCCCCTTCCACCACCCCTCTACCAACCAATCATGGTCGGAAGGACGTGCCCCAAAGTCGCGGCGTCGCGTGTCCCACCAATCCCCAATACGCAGCGAGCGGCAGGCCTATGTGGACGGTCGTATCGACCAAGGCTCGTGTAAAGGGATTACGTATCCTACCGGCCAAAGCCGATGTCCAAACCACGTCTCCTACGGATCCACATCTATGTCCAAACCACGTCTCCTACAGATCCAAGCCTATGTCCAAACCACGTCTCCTACGGATCCACATCTATGTCCAAACCACGTCTCCTACGGATCCACATCTATGTCCAAACCACGTCTCCTACAGATCCAAGCCTATGTCCAAACCACGTCTCCTCCAGACCAACGCTTACGTTCAACCACGCGCCCTAGCGAACTGGGATAAGCCCAACCACGTGTCCCAGCAGAAGTTCAACCACTACATGGTCCCGTGTTCCTCCAAACAAAAACAGACCCCACCCTCTCTTATCCCACCATGTATCCCAACAGCAGACTG
>NC_092234.1:8854093-8864093 GCF_036320965.1 Panulirus ornatus
GGCCTCCTTCCATACATTACGAACGCTTACGCTCGGGTATGGGAGGGGCTGTATACAAACACCTGGCTACATATAAACAGGTACTTATACGACCCCCCCCCCCCCCCAATTAGCCCAACGCCTCAGGGAAACAGTCTAAGGGAAACTAAGGACCGTGTATCCAAAAAGGCAGTGTGGTCAAAGGGGGGGATTGAAAGTACCTCCTTACCCACCTCTACCACCTCTCTCCATTACAGTGATATTGCTTCTAATATCTTCGTTATAGGTCGATACATAGCGAAGCTCCGTCAAGGTAAAGACTGTTAGTGAAACATTTCAAGTCTTTCTCTGCCTCGGAAGTGAAGGGGAGCAATGTTAGGGTCTACCTTCGACCCATACCTCACTTGACCCATACCTATCTCCCCCATAACTTACCTCTCTCTCCCCACACGCATACGATCCCCTTAACCTTACCTCAATACATGCCATACCCAAATCCTCTACACTCCATCCAATCCCCAGGTCCAACAGAGTCTACAAAACCCCGTCTCTCCTCCTCCTCCCACACTAATCCCCAATCCTCTTTAGCTAGCCCAATCAAATGCCGCCCATCGAAACCGAATCCCGATCTCCCCCACCCCCCCATCCCTTGATCCTGGACCAATTCCTCACCTTCGTAAATCAACCCATTCTCCCCATTCCCGACCCCAATTCATTCCCGAAACTCCTAATCCCATCCCCTCCCCCCAAAAAAAGACAACAGATAACCTAATTCCGTTTTCTACCTGTTGAACAGCTGGTAAAATCTCTTCGCCATTAAGCTGACTTCCTGTTTTTTTTTGTCTTTTTTTTTTTTTTTTTACAAATCCCACGTGATCAGCGACTCCGTGAGTGACATAGAGAGAGAGAGAGAGAGAGAGAGAGAGAGAGAGAGAGAGAGAGAGAGAGAGAGAGAGAGAGAGAGAATCTTCCGAACTTTTCCCTACCCCTTCCCCCTCCCTCCCTCCTTCACCCCCTCATTAAACTTCTGAACTTTTCTCCCCCCCACCACCACCACACCCCCCCTTCCCCCTCATCAAACTCCCTGAGACATGACAATACAACTGAGGAGAAACAACAACAAGAACAACAAGAACAACAACAACAACCAGCAGCACTCGCGAAATAACCCCACACAACTGAACGCCCGCGCATACCTCGCCCATAAAACGACGCTGGGGTTCGAACGCACGCGCACACACACACACACACACACACAGATAATTAGGCAAATCACAGCAGAGGCCATTACAGGCAAGACTAATGCAATCGAAGGTGGAAGGGAGGGGGGGGGAAAGATAGCCAATCACTAGGGGCCACAATGGACGAAACGTACATTAAACGAGCACGACACGGTACCTTCTACCGACTCTGAGTTTTGGACTCTCTCTCTCTCTCTCTCTCTCTCTCTCTCTCTCTCTCTCTCTCTCTCACACACACACAAGGCCAAAAGTTAGTCAACCCGTGAGAAAGGGGATGGAGGGGGGGAAGAAGAAGGGAGGCGAGCTGGGCTACTCCTCTTCCTCCTTTCCAAACCCCTTTCCCCCCCCCGGGGGATCATCCATGCTTCCCCGGGTTACAAAAAAAAAAAAAAACAATTTTTTTTCCATTATCTTTCAAACTGTCGGTGGCCGCGTCTCCCATGACCATTACCCTTCACAATTAACAAGGGCGCGAAGAGGAAATGCCTTTACGACCCTTAATTACTATTACACTATCGTCATTACACAGCAACTTTAATCATAATTAGCGTTTAATTATACCTATCCGGTGTTATACGAAATTGCCCCCATCTAACAGTACCCACTTCAGCCCTTACAGGCCAACCAGTACTACTAATTCTGACGGCTAGAGGGCAACGCTAACAACTTCCGTCCTCTGATTGGCTGGCGTGATGGGGGGGGCGAACCACCAAACCTTCCTCTCATTGGCCGGGGCCGTCACGTCTGGTATTCCCCCTTAATTGGCGGGTCGTCCAAAATGAAGGAGGCATTCTCGTAGCGATTAAAAATAGGCCGTGGAAATTACCAGACGACCCTGAACAATAACAGTCGATTATACACCTTCCGGTACAGATTACAGCGGCGTGTACACCCCCCGAGACTGTAATCTACTTTCCTCCCACGCGTGCCTAAGGATCACATCATACCCAGAATGCTTAACCCCCCCCCCCCCAACAACAACAAACAAACAGGTCAATATCACTCACACACGTCGCTGTCATTGGCCGATGAAATACGATAAGACGCGTCGTTTCTATCAGATAATATATATATATATATATATATATATATATATATATATATATATATATATATATATATATATATATATACGTCCATATTTCTAAGATATACATAGACGTCTCATGGTTGACAAGATAAATACGAATGTGTGTGTGTGTGTGTGTGTGTGTGTGTGTGTGTGTGTGTGTGTATCCATCCCAAGTTACCGTCCTCCAAACACACAACCCGTCCCCACACACACACTACCCCATCGCAAGACAAGTTAAGGCCCACCGCGCCAACACTCCCCTCTTAACTCAAATCCCTAATCCAATCCCTTCCCTCCCTCCTCCTGAACCAGTGAATCCGTCCAAAGTATTAGCGAACTCGATGACCCACCTCCTCCTCCTCCTCCTCTTGCTCCTCCTCCACCCAAATGCCTTAACTCCATCTAGTCTCCTCAACTTTGTCGCGTCTCGTTACGTGCCAAGACCCGATAGAGTCCTTCTCAGTGACACCCACCCTCCTTTTCCCCTCCCTTTCCCGTCTCTCTCTCTCTCTCTCTCTCTCTCTCTCTCTCTCTCTCTCTCTCTCTCTCTCTCTCTCCCATAACTGCTGGCTGGGTTCGCACGCTCGTCCTGCCCCGGACGGGAGTGGCGCCCGACATCTCTACTGGCTTGTGTTGTGCGCTACGCGCTAGACCCTCGAGCACAGAAAATCCATCAAGAGGATTATTAGATAATGATAATAATAATATTAACTGACCCCTTTTGACCGCCAATTTTCAAAGGCTTATAAGCCAGCCAGCCCTCCTAAAGGACACGGATGTGAAATTTGAAAAAAAAAATTCCTTTACTCCATAGAATTGAATTTTTTTTTCTTTGAAAAATTAGAAAAAAATATCGCGTGGCTTTACAAAATAACCCGACAAAATATCTATATTTTATTCGTACAGAGTGAGAGAAGTGGTGGCGATATATACAGAAAAACCAAAACCAAAAAACCAAAATCCCGAAAACCATACACGAAATTCTACAGATAAGGACCAGAAGAAATTTACATACTCCACCATTTACACACACACAAAAATAACAAAAATACAGAATACAAAACCCAGACGATACAGGAATAAAATACATAAATAACAAAATACAGAATACAAGAATAAAATACATGAGACCAGCAATCGCCACGAGCGAAATCCACCCACGTAGAACATTACATAATGATACAGACCCGACCACCACCACCACCTGTATCCATGAACTACAAGTACAAAAAAAAAAAAAAAAATACAAAAAAAAAACCTAAATGTGTCCAAAAAAAATTGAATGTGGTGGTTAACAGCCCATTGCTGCTACGAACGACCATTACCATCGCCACAATGACGAGGTCTTACCCTCGTGCAAGCCTTGCGGGTATGTAACAGTGCCATGTAATTGGCCGGGACAAATTCAGTTGATTTCTGCGATTGGCTGGCCAGACGCTTACTTGGGGCTCCCACCGCCCGCCGCCACCGTGGCTGGCACAACCCAAAACTATTCTTTTTCTTTTGCCTCAAATCTACTCCACCTGTTCGAAGCCAGACGGTCAATAGTCACTGTAAGGATGATAATCACCTGTGTAACATACGTATATACATATATACTTTTTTTGCTTTTTTTTCCAAAAGAAGGAACAGAAAAGAGGGCCAGGTGAGGATATTCCCTCAAAGGCCCAGTCCTCTGTTCTTAACGCTACCTCGCTATCGCGGGAAATGGCGAATAGTATGAAAATATATATATATATATATATATATATATATATATATATATATATATACATAATCTTATAAGACGTAAATGTGGGGAACTACAATCATCCCGTCTTATAAGACTTATATATAAGTTCCCAAGTGCACTTTCGTGTAATAATCACATCATCAGGGGTGACACTATATATATATATATATATATATATATATATATATATATATATATATATATATATATATATATATATTACCGTTCGTTCTCCGATAAGTGTGATGAAAGATGACGGGCAAGTAATCCGAGGTCGACCCGCTCAAAAGACTAACCTTGATTTTCCCCCGGTCAAATTGGCTATCGAACTGAACCTGAGCAACTTCGGAGACGCCCTTCGGCTGCCCAGCTTCCCCAGATGTGGATAATGTCTCCCCCCCCCCCAAAGATATTAATCTCTGGGGGTAAGGGGGGGTGGTAAAGGATTGGGTGGGTGGGGTGAGGGAGGGAGGGGAGGGGAGTGGGGTATGTCCGCCTGAGAACAAGGGAGACGACGAAGTTGATAAAGGGAGGAAGAGGTGATAAGGCTGAGTAACGAGGGCGAAGGGGGGCGATAACCTGGGGAGATAGCGGGGAGAGGGAGGGGAGAAAATACCTGAATGGCACAGACAGTGTGGGGTGGGAGGTGAAATGCTGGGGTGTGGGGGAGACGAACTAGAACGAGGAAAGAGGGAGGTTGGGGTGGGGAGATTAACGAAGAGGAGGAGGAGGAGGAGGATGAGAGAGAGAGAGAGAGAGAGAGAGAGAGAGAGAGAGAGAGAGAGAGAGAGAGAGACTCTGTGTGTGTGTGTGTGTGTGTGTGTGTGTGTGTGTGTGTGTGTGTGTGTGTGTGTGTGTGTGTGTGTAAATAAGCAATAACGGAGGAGGTGAAAGATCCAGACAGGAAGAAAAATACTACAAAATGAGAAAACGGCACAAATAAAAGAGAGGTTACAGTAAACAAGGATAAAGCCAACGTATTAATAACGAAGGGGAGACACGAGCATATGAAGAACGCAACGGGAAGAAAGGAAGAGGAGGAGGAGGAGGAGGAAGAAGAGGAGGTGGAGGAGTGAGGAAGAAGTGGAAGAGGAGGAGTGAGGAAGAAATGGAGGAGGAGGTGGACGAGGAGTGAGGAAGAAGAGGAGTGAGGAAGAGGAATACGTGGAGGAGGAGTCTGGAAGAGGAGGAGGAGGAGCGAGGAAGAAGAAGAAGAAGAAGAAGAAGAAGAAGAGGAGGAGGAGGAGGAGGTGAAATGAATAATAAAAGACAAGATACTCGACTGACGGGGTGATTAAAAAGAAAAAAAAATAAAGAGGAAACTTAAAAAAAATCAGATACGATATACAAATAAAAAAAAAATGAGATGATGATGATGATACGAGAAAGAGAAAGAAGAGAGAGAGAGGGGGGGGGGAGGAGGGGGGAGAAGAAGGTGCAGATAATGGGGCGGCGTGGAGGGTGGTTAGGATGAGGGAGAAGGGGGGAGAGAACCGGGACAATCAGGACACAGTGACTGGCTTCAGCCATTCCTTGAAAGGTATTGATAGACAGGCCGGCCAATCATCCCTCGGGACGACGTGGGACACAGCATCCTCCCCCTCCTCACACTCTACCCCTCCTCACACTCTCCCTTCCCTTCTTCTTCCCTCCTCACACTCTCCCTTCCTCCTTCTTCCCTCCTCACACTCTCCCTCGTTTTCTCCCCTCCTCACACTCTCCCTCCTCTTCTCACCTTCTCACACTCTCCCTCCCCTTCTCTACACCCCCACACTCTCTCTCTCCTTCCCTCTCCCCTCCTTACCAGCAAGACCTAATCACCGTTCACACACGCTCACACTCACTCGCTCCCGATAATTCGCACAGCTGGATGGGTAGTTCGCGGTCGTATCGTATCCCCCTTTCTTCCCTCCTCCTCCTCCTCCAACCTCCTCCCATCTTGCAATCGCCCGTCTACTCCCGGTAGGGCGAAAAAAGAGGGAATTACCTGTCTCCGTGACCCATCTGGGTATCGCCCGTCTATATAGACACCAACTGGGGCCAAAAGGAATTATATTCTGTCACTCGGTTCGAGTCCCTTCAAACTTGGTACCTCGTCAACACCCTTACAGTAACCGGGATCGCTCGCTTCGAATCCCACCAGAGCCGAGAGAGGTCGTAGCGTCGTGCTCAGGGGTCGTCCCTGTTCGTGCTTCTGGGTCGTACACCCTTCCTGCTCGATGGGGTCGTACCGTCGTGCAAAAGGGGTCGTACCGTCGTACTGAATGGTTTGAAAAGAGAGAGAGAGAGAAAAAAAAAACGTACTCAGGATCCATTTTCTTCCCCCCCCCCAAAAAAAATCTCTAGTCTCGCTTCGTCGATCGAACTGGGACACACACACACACACACACACACACACACACACACACGGTCGTATTTAAAATCCAATCTACCTCGGCATGCACACACACACACACACACACACACACACACACACACACACACGAGCCAGCAGGAATTTTTAATGACGTAATCTTGGTGGTCGCCCACATTACAAAAGGTGAAACTATAAATACTCAACTACACTAATTACCTGCGTCAGGCAGAGGTCGCTGGGTAATGTATATAGAAATCTCCCATGTGTACGCGTCAGGCGGAGGTCCCTGGGTAATGTATATAGAAATCCTGTGTGTGCACGTCTGGCGCAGGTCCCTGGGTAACGTATATAGAAATTCCGTGTGTGTGTGTGTGTGTGTGTGTGTGTGTGTGTGTGTGTGGGAATACGATATGAATCTTTGGGTGGGGTGGGTTGGAGGGTCCGGAATATTTTTAAACTTTTCTAAACTTTCTCTACTTCGAGTCAGACACTACAAACTCTTATATGATTTACATTCTCCTCCTCCTCCTCCTCTTTTTTCTTTCTTTAACCCTTCTTAGCCATAGGTGCCTTTCACCCACGTTAGCAATAATATACGACTCGTATGTATACCTAGTGAAGTCTTTAGGGGTGGGGGGGTGGTCGAGGGGGGTCCTTTACCCCCGCCCTCACAGCTCGGGCTGGGGGCCCCAAGATGTGTTGGATTGGGTCGTTTGGTCGACCCAGCTGTTCGACCCAGCCCGCAGGCCCACGTCCCACCCAAACAATGATTCTAATACTAGAAGGGTTTTAATAGAGTATGTCATTATCATCAATAATAATAACAATAAAAATAATAACTAACTACCTTTATCACTCTAAACACTTCTAATTACCGTTGGTGTTTTGATCATACGAGTAATATTACACACACACACACACACACACACGCACACGCACACACACACACAGGCGAATTCGACAACCGCGAAAGCTAACGGCCACAGGCAATTTGATATGACGAGGAAGACACACTGTGTGAGCAAGATAGAGCAGTATGCAACGCCCAGGCCCCCATGATAGCGGAGCAAGATAGTCTGCTGGGGGAAGGAAAGAGGGATGGAGGGATGGTGAGAGAGAGAGGGGGAGGGATGGGTAGGGCGGAGTTGAGAGAAATCGCTTGCTTGCACAAGGATGGGTGAGGCAGACGGCGAGCAAGACGCGAGACAACGAGCGCCAAGGCAGAGATACTCTTCCGACAATGAGCAAGATACGAGATTAACCCTTCCACCCCGCGCGCACACTCCCCCTCTCTCTCTCTCTCTGGGAGACGAGAGAGAGAGAGAGAGAGAGAGAGAGAGAGAGAGAGAGAGAGAGAGAGAGAGAGAGAGAGAGAGAGAGAGAAAGCAAAGATAGGGTGTTGTTGCTTGGCACGACACAAGAGCCACGGGTGCTGATGGGGCTAATGGGATTATTATATTAATGGGGGAGGTGGGGGACGAGGTGGCCTATTGTTTTACACGGTGGGGTTCATTAGTATGGGGAAATGAGGGAGTGGGAAGGAGAAGGGGTGAAGGGGGTGAAGAAGACGATGACGTCTTTTATGTGGGACGAATTGTGGGCGTTTGTGATGGGGTGGGAGGTTCGGACTCTCCTTTCTCCCTGTCCCTCTCCCCCTTCCTCTCCTTCCCCTCTCCCCAAACACGACACACTTTCTCCCTGTCCCTCTCCCCCCTCCTCTCCTTCCCCTCTCCCCAAACACGACACTCTCTCTCTCTCTCTCTCTCTCTCTCTCTCTCTCTCTCTCTCTCTCTCTCTCTCTCTCCACCATCACAGTAACTCACACCCTCTCCCTCTTACGTCCTCCGGCCTATTCAGTATCCACAGGTCTTAATTTTCACCACACCTTCCCTCAAGGCGTTTTCCTTCGAGGGAATGAAGCGCCCCCCCTTCATTCACTCAAGTGAATGAAGTGGCGCCCCCCCAACCCTTCCATTCACGCCACTGCAGCCATCATACACACCACTGCGCATCATCCTCCCTCACACACCATGGGGTCATACCTAGCTTGCATCACAAGCAACACTGATACAGAAGTCGATCGTAAATTGAACATCAATGTACACTAAGTTTTGTCAGATCAAATTTGATAATTCTTTTCTCCTTATATTTGAAATATTACATTCCTTTATATCTGGGAAATGAAAATGGGTGGCAGATATGGATATTGATGTATTATACATACATTACCTCGTCTCTCAGTGTCAGATGTCCCAAAGTATATGAGGAAACACACACACACACACACACACACACACACACACACACACACACATACATACATACATACATACATACACACACACACACACACACACACAAAGGAAATTGCTGGCATCAACCACCCAGTGGATCAATCGAGACCACAGACGGTGGACGACCAACAAACCGGCCAAAAAAAAAAAAAGGTAAAAAAAAACCGCACAACAGACCAGTACCGAAGACCAGAAGAGGACCATCGCGTTCATAATTAACCCAGGTCGAAAAAAAATCAGGACTTTTTCCTTTTTTTTTATTTTTTTAATCACGAGATGAAGTGTGTGTGTGTGTGTGTGTGTGTGTGTGTGGCTGGAAGGGAGGAGGGGGTGTTTGAGAGGAACCAAAAACCCAATATTTTATGGCAATTCAGGTAAAACTCCTTAATAACCTCCTTGTACTGTGTCGGGCGACGAGAGCATTTCTTTTTTAACATTCATCATGACGAGATCCCACCCATTATTACCGGGACCCAACCCGAAAATCAGCGTCATAGCACAATGAAAAGAATTTCGAAGACACCCCTTAAATTTTTTTTTCCTTTTTCTTTTTTCGTTTTTTTTTTTTCTTTTGGCGTCCATACAAACGACGTAATGGGTAGGTTACGTTGCCCCGTCTACGTGTAATTTTCCCATTACGTTTATCCACTTTCGAAGAAAACGGCATATGAATCACCCAATGACGTAGGGGCTGACCCACCCCGAACACATACGAAGACAATGTGTGGGGAGGAGGAGGAGGAGGAGGAGGAGGAGGAGGAGGAGGAGGAGGAGGAGGGAGGGAGGGGGGAGGGGGTAATTAACATTCGATGGGGGGTTCACTGTGGTTAAAAAAAAAAAAAAAAGAAAAAGAAAACGAGAGGACGACGACATAGAAAACGATTTCGGCCAAGGAGAGATTACAGTCTGTGAACTTGTCACTTGTTGAAGTGGGGGGGGGGAAGTGGGGGGAAGTGGGGGGAAGGGGCGAAGGGGGAGGGGGAAGTGGGGGGGGGTGATCCATAAGCGACCTTCAGGTCACGCCCCGTATGACCTCGAGATAAAAAGGGGGGCAAAGGGATGAAAAGAGGAGGGGGAGGAGGGGAAGGAGGGGAGGGGGGAGGGAGAGGGATGAAGGGGGGGCGGGGGAGGAAATGACACAGGAGAAAGGCAGATAAAGTGGAGGAGTAGATGATCCGACGGTCTGTGAAACGAGGTTATTTCTAGAACATTTCTAGAACATGGGAAGCAAGGCCAGCAGCACCCCCCACCTCCCTTCCCTTCCCACCCCATCCCCCCCCCTAACAGTGGCCTGAAACACGACGTGCACACCACACAAACACACAC
>NC_092234.1:8869093-8924093 GCF_036320965.1 Panulirus ornatus
CAATAATGACATTATATAAATAAATCATAATAAATAATGATATAATAATAATAATAATAATAATAATAATAATAATAATAATAATAATAATAACGATAATAATAATAGCAATAATAATAATAACAATAATAATAATAATAATAATAACAACAACAATAATAACAATAATAATAATAATAATAATAATAATAATAATAATAATAACAATAATAATAATAATAATAATAATAATAATAATAATAACTTTAAAATCTATCTCGGGTTGGTTCCAAACGTTCATCTCTCTCTCTCTCTCTCTCTCTCTCTCTCTCTCTCTCTCTCTCTCTCTCGAACTCAATCTGGATCCAGCTTTTTCTATGTTCGATGAGGCTGTTGGAGCCCGCAGCTTGCACTCGCCACTCCTCGTGGGTATAGCATCTTCTTGCCCCGATATCATTTGCATAAACCCGTAGAGTCTGGGCTAACAGTTGTTTGTGTTAATTAATACCCACTTTATCAGCCAGGGGGGAGGGGGGGGGCAGGGTGTATCTGCAGTGTTTCCCTTAACAGTGTACTATTATGTATGTACACTTCTGGCTTTACAATGGTACCATTGTACACCCTTCGCTTTATACTGGCATTACATTACACCTGAAGCTTTGTACCCTCATCATCCCACACCCATTAACTTTACACCCTCATCATCCCACATCCACTAAATTTACACCCTTATCATTCCACAACCATTAAGTTTACGTCCTCATCATTCTACACCCATTAACTCTACACACTCATCATCCCACATCCATTAACTTTACACCCTTATCATTCCACATCCCTATTAACTTTACGTCCTAATCATTCTACACACATTAACTTTACACCCTCATCATCCCACACCTACTAACATTACACCCTCATCATTTCACACCCTATTAACTTCACGTCCTCATCATTCTACACCCATTAACTTTACACCCTCATCATCCCAAACCCATTAACTTTACGTCCTCATCATTCTGCACCCATTAACTTTACACCCTCATCATTCTACACCCATTAACTTTACACCCTCATCATTCTGCACCCATTAACTTTACACCCTCATCATCCCACACCTACTAACATTACACCCTCATCATTCCACACCCTATTAACTTCACGTCCTCATCATTCTACACCCATTAACTTTACACCATCATCATCCCACATCCCTATGAACTTCACATCATCATTCTACACCCATTAACTTTAAAACATCATCATCCCACACATCAACATGGGCGTTTTCCAGAGGGGGGGGGTTTCTTCGGGACGAAATCCTTCGAAAAAGTACTTTCCCCACTGGGAAATCACGACGTCCCTTCCATGACGCTGCTCCAGAGAGAGAGAGAGAGAGAGAGAGAGAGAGAGAGAGAGAGAGAGAGAGAGAGAGCTGAATAACCTGGATGATCATGTGACTCAATATGACCTATGAGAAATACGAGGCAATACAGGTCCGAAAAAAAAAACAAAAAAAAAAGTAAAAAAAAAAAAACCTAAATGAAACAAAGAGAGAGAGAGAGAGAGAGAGAGAGAGAGAGAGAGAGAGAGAGAGAGAGAGAGAGCTGAATAACCTGGATGATCATGTGACTCAATATGACCTATGAGAAATACGAGGCAATACAGGTCCGAAAAAAAAAAAACAAAAAAAAAGTAAAAAAAAAAACCTAAATGAAACAAAGAGAGAGAGAGAGAGAGAGAGAGAGAGAGAGAGAGAGAGAGAGAGAGAGATGTAGTCCTAACAAAATTTTCTTTTTCTTTTTTTTCCCCCTTAACTGAACTGCCCAACAGCGAAACCCATTAACGTCAAACATTTTTAATGAAAAAAAAAATCAAAAAACTATTCTTAACTAAAAAAAGAAAATCAAAAACTATTCTATATATGGAAGAACAGGTGGGGCAAAATGTTTACCCCACACTGTTCATACACAATGAAAATATCATGACAGAAACTGCGTGTATTAATACATTGTATTCCAATTCCCCCGGGTTAGTGGGGAGATAACAGTCCTCCATACACTCACCACCAGGGAATACATTAGCATAAATTAAGGGTTGAAGGGCCAATTATTAGCATAAATTAAGGGTTAGAGGGTCAATCATTAGCATAAATTAGGGTAGTGGGTCAATTATCAGAATTTCTCTCCAAGCTTTCTCATAAAAATTCCATGTTTTATGCCACTTCAACAACATTTCATTCTTTTTCTCTTTTCTTAACCTACGAATTGTCTATCTTTTTGTGTTCAGAAGGAGTGAAGTGGGATAGAGATAGATAGATAGATAGATAGATAGATAGATAGAGAGAGAGAGAGAGAGAGAGAGAGAGAGAGAGAGAGAGAGAGAGAGAGAGAGAGAGAGAGAATGTGTTTAGAAGGAGTAAAATGGGGTAGAGATAGATAGATAGATAGAGAGAGAGAGAGAGAGAGAGAGAGAGAGAGAGAGAGAGAGAGAGAGAGAGAGAGAGAGAGAGAGAGAGAGAGAGAGAGAGAGAGAGAGAGACCTACCTCTACCTGTTCTTTCCTACACTAAAGTTAACTTGCGTGTTAATGTTAAAACACGCTATGGCAAGAAGACTTATAGCACAAACCCAAGGTTAACATGGGATTAGGTTAACAAGGCAGAAGGCAGATGAAAACCGGGAGGATAAGGTTAACACATGGCAGGAGGTTTAACATGGGCAGGGGGGGGGGAAGGTTAATAAGGAAGAAGGTTGAAACGAGAGAAGATTAACACAAGTTAACAAGGAAAAATGTTAACATGGGAGAGGTAAAAAAATTTTTTTTTTAGGAATATAAGCTCTAAGGTACATACATAAAACCCACATGACTTCAAATATATATAGAAGTCTAAAAAAAAAACGTATTATATGTACTGCCATAATATTATACAAATATTCATTCCATCCTAAATATATATATATATATATATATATATATATATATATATATATATATATATATATATATATATATATATAAATCTGTTCTATCAATCAATTTCGCCGAGAGCAGAACCTCCGGAGCCTAGAGACTTAAATCACCTAAAACACCTTAAAACTATAGGTACTGCCGACCCTAATTACCTAAAATGCCTCAAACATCTTGAAAGACTCTCCATCCTGCGTCTATTTAAAGACACGATGTCCAGTTCTTATCTGCCTCTCCCTTTATACACTCCTGAACGAGAGGGAGGGGGGAGGGGGTGGTGGGAGAGGCCCTGGGGATAGGGGGGTGGGGATAGGGGAGAGAGAGAGAGAGAGAGAGAGAGAGAGAGAGAGAGAGAGAGAGAGAGAGAGGAGGTACATGCATTGACTTACTAGAGAGAGAGAGAGAGAGAGAGAGAGAGAGAGAGAGAGAGAGAGAGAGAGAGAGAGAGAGAACAGGTCGAAGAAAATGGGGGGAGCAATACCCAACTGACGATACCCAACTGACGAAGGAGAGCGCCCGAGATGACTCCCTCCCCCACAGGAGTAACGAGGGGAGGGGGAGCGACGACGCGATGCTGCTGCAGTGGATGTCGATGGGCGATAGATAGATAGATAGATAGATAGATAAACAGACAAGATAGATCGTCCGCCCGGCCGGCCGATGTACGTGGCGAACGAGTGGACGAAGACCGATGGGTTGCTCACGCCAGGGAAGGGGGGGGGGGGGAGAGGGCCGGGGGGGGGGTAAGGGTTTGGAAGGGGAGGGTGGGGGGGAGGGGGGAGGGGGGAGGAGGGGGGGATATAACCAGACGACTGATAACAACGGCTTCTCGAGAAAACGGGGAGCCACTGACTGATGAGGACGGTAACAACAGATAAGGGGAAAAACGGAAATTAAGACACTGGGAAGGGAGGAGGAGGGTGAATTAGCAGTCTATAAAGACGAGGAGGAGTGCGTGAGTGATGATAAGGATGAAGGGAGAAGATAAGAGAAGACGGGAGATAACATGATGATAGCGCGCGCGCGTGTGTGTGTGTGTGTGTGTGTGTGTGTGTGTGTAAGCAGTACGAGGCTCCATACAAGGTCATTAACTCCCTGACATGGTTTAGGTCAGGTCATATACGAGAGTCGTACCGTCGTGTTCAAGGGGTCGTACCGTCGTGATAAAGGGTCGTAGCATTGTGTTCAAGGGGTCGTACCGTCGTGTTCAAGGTGTCGTACCGTCGTGTTCAAGGGTCGTAGCATTGTGTTCAAGGGGTCGTACCGTTGTAATCAAGGGTCGTACCATTGTGTTCAAGGTGTCGTACCGTCGTGTTCAAGGGGTCGTACCGTCGTAATCAAGGGTCGTACCATTGTGTTCAAGGTGTCGTACCGTCGTGTTCAAGGGGTCGTACCGTCGTAATCAAGGGTCGTACCATTGTGTTCAAGGTGTCGTACCGTCGTGTTCAAGGGGTCGTACCGTCGTAATCAAGGGTCGTACCATTGTGTTCAAGGTGTCGTACCGTCGTGTTTCAATCAAGGGTTCATTGCATCAAACTCCTTATCTCTCCTTACATGAACTGGTCATCATAATCGGGAGCGAGACTAATAAATGACAGGGGTCATTATAAAGGTCATTAATATGCTTAATATAATGATCTCCAACACCAAACTGACCACACTCGCAGAGGTCAATCACTGTATCAGAGGAGGTCATTCTACTGAAGGGGGCATTCATGACCCCGTGGACCCTCGTTAGACAAGCGATAACAATCATGATGGAAAATATCATCACATTTCAATCATCAATACACACAGATGGTCCACTTCTCCCCCTTTTCCCCCTCCTTTCACACCAAAAAACCAGGTCATTACAGGCAAACGGCCAGGGTGGGACCCGAGGTCATTATATACGCAAGGGGAGGTCATTATACGCAAAGGGAGGTCATTATACGCAAGGGGAGGTCATTATACGCAAAGGGAGGTCATTATACGCAAGGGGAGGTCATTATAAGAGGTCATTTGCAGGACCCACCATCATCGGCTCATTTATATATCTCCGGGGGAGGGAACACAAAGGCATGGCCAGACAATGGCGTCAATCCTGATTTGGGAGGGGGGGGTGTGTTAGGAAACTCATGAGAACTACTACGCCCGGTTCGAATCTCTCCAGTCGTAGATACATTAAAGGGGGGGGAGGAGGAGGTGTGGCGGAGGGTGGGGTGTTAGGTCCAACGTATGTCAGTTAAGTGTCACTGATCCCAAGCGAAGCGAGGAGACCATCAGCCTTAAAGGACGACCCACATCCCTCCGTCGTCGATCGTAAGTGCCAAATGACTCGGTGGTATTCAGTGAGACGAGGGAGGGGGGGGGGGGGGGGGCATTATGGCACATGATGCCACTTCCCGTTTTCCCTTTCGAAAATCTGCTCGACGTTTCGCATTGTCTTCTCCCCCCCTCCCCAGGCACACGCGTCCGCCAGATGGGAACTGTCGTGTGGCATATTTCAAAAGGAAGGGGGGAAGAGGGGGCGGACCACGTGTCGTATGCAAATCCTGGTGCCTTCATGTTTCTCTTAGGGGCATCTGTTGAGCTGTGGTTGTGGGTGGACTAGTAGAAGAGGTGGGAGGAGCGAAACCCATCTAAACATGCTGTGTGGACAGCTGACCAGCACAGGGCCTTGCTGTGTGGTCGAGACACAGCCCAAGATCTCGCTGTGAGGTCAAGGCACAGCACGTGTCCTCGCTGTGTGGTCACGAGACCGAAAAGGGCCTCTCTCTGTGTGGTGGTCAACTAACTACACAGGGAATCATGCTGCAGTAATGCAACGACTGCACACAGACTCGACTCTCTCCTGTGAGATCCATCGACAGCACACAGGACCCTCGCTGTGTGTGTGTGGGATCTAAGAACGGCACAAAAGTTTTTAAAACTGGGTTGTTCCAACTACCCTTGTCTTCTCCTCTTGCCTCGAGCAAGGTAGAACACCCCTGCGAAGGGACGCCGGTGATCGCGAAGAGGGACACGTCAGAATCCCTACAGAGTTCTCCTGCTGTTGGGGGAGAGGCGCTGTACGTGTAGTGAAGATGACAAGTCCTGGTGGCTGGTGTAGTGAAGATGTTCTGGCGTGGGGGATGAAGTTGTGTGGCGTTCGAGGGTCACAAGGGCGTGGTGAGGATGCGGCCAAGGGTGTACAGAAGGAGCTGTGTTTACAGGGTGATATGGGTGGAGTGGATGGAGTGGTGTTAAGGGAGACAGTCGTGGTTTGGGTGTAGTGAAGGTGTTGTGGTGTGGGGGAGGTAACTGGTTAGGGTTCATTAAGGGTGAGGACTGTGACGAGTGCGGAGGTATCTACGGCTAAATGACGGTATGTAGCGTGAGTGTATGTGGCACAGCAGCGTGTTCGTACAATGGAAGTTAGTTTAGGTTGAGATGCAGGTCAGGCAACACCAGGACCTTATGAGGAGCCTAATCAGGCACTCTCGGTGAAAGTGCTTCCCTGTAGCAGGGTGGTGGCATAATACAGAGGCTTGTTAAGGGCAGAGACGCTATAAAACATCATCTTTTCTCTATACCAACACATGAACTTTGACCTGACCCCTGCGTCTTTGCTTCTACATAATACAAAGTTACGAGTCCTTGATAACCTTCCTGACTTAGAATGACCCTTTTCAACTGCACGGTTGTAGATTATTCGTGGTAAGGGGGGGTCGTCTGTCGTTAAGTCGGCACCGAATCAGGTCACGTTGTTGGTCGGGAGGTCATGGTGTCTGACGGCAAGGGCCTACTGTGGGTGGTATGTGGTGGCGGTGGTGGACGTGGCGGTTGCAGGCCACGTGAGGTCAGGTTGCACGTAAGCTAATTAAACTCCCCACGAACGGCGTCACGCGACCAGGGGGCGTCAGCAACAGCCTTGCACCTCATCCTCCTCTTCCTCCCCAACCCCCTACCCACCCCTCGCCACCTTTCTCCCCGAGGCACTCGTACCTCCCTAAGCAGCCAGCCCTCCCCAACCGTGTGAGCCGATGCGGCGCCTCTCTCCGTCTCCCCTCCCCTTCCCGTCACCAGAGAAACCATCGTGGGAGATTCAGGTAGTGGGGTGATTTGGGGGGGGAGAGAGACAGACAGACAGAAAGCCAAATAGACAGACAGACAGAGACACAGGCGTCAATAGCGACGGGACACAGTTCCTCTACTGGGATCAGACGGGACCCAGACAGACAGACAGAAAGACTGTCACACAGACATCCCTACAAGGCCGTTCACCACAGACTAACGACACACAGACACTCCTACCCAGGCCGTTCCCCGCAAATAATACCATGATCGTTCACGTTAAGACCTGACGACCCATCCGATATAAGGCCGTTCACGGGGAACGTGACCCCCTCGCGCAGTTTAAGGCCGTTCACACATGACCTGACCTCCCGAGGACGTTCACACCTCACATGACCTGACCTGCCAGGGACGTTCACACCTCCCATGACCTCCCAAGGACGCTAATACCTCCCACTGACCTCTCATCCAAAGACACAGTCGTTCACCCCCACCCAAAGACACAGCCGTTCAACACCACCCCCCCCCCCCCCACACACACACATGACCTCTCACCCTGGCAATGGCCGTTCACACCGACCGAACATGAACGTCCTCACCAAACCAGCGATAAACCCTCCACCCTCACCCATGTCCTCTCCCTTGTAACATGTCTCCCTCTCCCTCCCTTCCCACCCTCCCTCCCTCTCTCCCCACCTCTCTCTCTCTCTCTCCCCTCCCCAGACTATCAAACACCCCACCACCACACCATCCTCCCCCACTACTCTCCCCCCAAGCCTAAACCCGGCTCTTCTCACCCACAGGGAAGAGAGAGGAGGAGGAGGAGGGGGTGATGGGAAGGGGAGGAAGGGAGAGAAAAGACAAAGCTAAACCCCAGACTACCATAAGGGCCATTCTCCCCCGACGTCAACTTATGACTCTGGCACTTAGCTGCTCGCCCCGCTGTCTCCTTGTGAAGCTCCGGCTTCAACACTTACCTGTAAAAGGGTGAAAAATAGATTAGCCAAAAAAGAAAGAAACAAAAGAATACATAGCAAAGTGAAGCATAGAAATTAAATAATTTAATGCAAAGAAACCAAAAAAAAGTCTTAAATATAATATAATATATATATATATATATATATATATATATATATATATATATATATATACATGCTGAAGATTAAAATGATTAAATTTAATGGCCAGAAGACGTGGCTAAGAGAAAATAAAAAACTCCACTAAGACGACAAAGTCATCCATCAATTTTGTAGCGCCATATCAAGCTTCGTTATAAACAGGATTACAACAGAAACGCGTCTTCAATGAAATATATATATATATATATATATATATATATATATATATATATATATATATATATATATATATATATATATATATATATATATATATATATATATATATATAACACACATTTGCCTCGCTAACACCATGACCACGTCAACAGTACTGCCAACTCATCTCGTATGCAAGGAATTTTCTCCACAAACTTGCAATACTGCCACATAAATCCAGTCTCTCCTATATATATATATATATATATATTGCCACTTCAACCTCCCCCTTCTCTTCTCCCCGGCACATCTCCCAACGCTATGCCAGTCTCTCCATATAAAAGTACAATGGTGAAAAACTCACCCCCTCTCTCTTTAAACCAAACCCCTATCTAAAAACCTGAGCGTACGCAAACCATCAATTTCCAAACCAACATGGCCAAATGACGGGGCGCTGGATGTTTGCGTCAAAATGCGTAGCCGACTGTGTTACCGATATTTATAAAATAAATCTGTCTCTTAGCCATTTATATACATAAATAAAAATGACGCTCCTCCTAAAATGATATTCAATATTTTCTATATCATATATATATATATATATATATATATATATATATATATATATATATATATATATATATATATATGTATGTATATCCCATCCAACAAATTTTATATATATTGTTCCTCTCTCTCTCTCTCTCTCTCTCTCTCTCTCTCTCTCTCTCTCTCTCTCTCTCTCTCTCTCTCTCCCCCGTTCTAAGTGTAGGTGTGAAGTGGGCCTCTGAATAAGCTTTGATCCCTCATATTTACACAAGCTTACGCACTTCAGGCTGAAAGGCCTTCCTAAGCTTATGAGCCCCCGTCTACAAAAGCTGACACATCTTTGTAAGCTTAGGATCTTTCCTACCCACGACCACACGCTTTTTTCTTTTAAGCTTACCGTCTTACAACACAAGTTCAGACCCATCTAGGCTTATAAAACGCAAAAACATAAGCTTACAGACTCTTCCACGCTTAGAAACCGTTACTACACAAGCTCACAAACCTTTCTAAGCTTCGAAACTTTACGACACATACTCATAAAGTGTTTCCCAGCTCATAAAACCTGACTGTAAAAGCATCCACAACGTTTCTAAGCTTAAAACTTAAGTACGCAACAAGATTCAGAGAACACACACACACACACACACACACGAAGATGCGAAGTGAAAGCCAAAAGAGGAAAAAGACAACATTGGAAAAGATAAAAAAAATACTAAAAAGACGACATACATGAATGAAATGCCTTAGGAAAAAAAAAGGACAACAGTGAAAGATCCTAAAAAGACGACCGTGGAATGAAATACCCTAAAAAGACGACCGTGGAAGAGAAATACCCTAAAAAGACGACAGACGGGAGGGAAATAATATAAATAGACCAACATGGAAGAGAAATATCCTAAAAAGACGACAGACGGGAGGGAAATAATATAAATAGACCAACATGGAAGAGAAATATCCTAAAAAGACGACAGACGGGAGAGAAATAGCCTAAAAAGACGACCGCGAGAGACAAATATCTTAAAAAAAAAGACGACAGACGGGAGAAAAATACCCTAAAAGAGACGACACTGTTACAGGAATACACACCTCCACCCCCTCACACACACACACACGACTGTTTACAGCTGTGTAATGCATGAGCGACAGAATACACAGGAGTGAGTGAGAGAGAGAGATAGAGAGAGAGAGAGAGAGAGAGAGAGAGAGAGAGAGAGAGAGAGAGAGAGAGAGAGAGAGAGAGAGAGAGAGAGAACAAGGAGGACAGGAGAAGTACCAGGCCGGGAAGGCACACGGATATGATGCGCCGATGACGTAAGAGATAGTAAGAGGAAGGGGGGGAGGGGATATGAGAGGCTGATGGGGGGGGGGGGGAGGTTTAGCGAGATGGAGAGGGGGAGGAGGAGAGGAGAGGATGCATATAGCTCTATTATCGCACCGGAGGAAGAATATCGATAGAGGGAGAAGGGCCAGGTGAGAGAGAGAGAGAGAGAGAGAGAGAGAGAGAGAGAGAGAGAGAGAGAGAGAGAGAGAGAGAGAGAGAGAGAGCGCCAGCCAGTCGGAGAAACGGAAAAAAGAGAGTCCTGGTTGGGCGGGCTAGTGAGTGAGTGAGTGAGAGAGAGAGAGGCAGGCAGGCAGGGGGGCGGGCGAGAGAGAGAGAGAGAGAGAGAGAGTCTCTGGGTTGGGGTGAGGGAGGGAGGGAGGGAGAGCGCGGGAGAGTGAGAGGGTGCACAAGAGGTATGCACACGGGATCGATAATGCAAGACGCCAAGCACCGAGGTCACAAGCACGGCCGGCAGTGCGTCGGCCCCGGCGTCCGGCCCGCACAGCCTCCACCACCTGCAGGAGGATGGAGATGAGGAGGAAGGGTAGGAAGAGGAGGAGGAGGAGGAGGAGGAGGAGGAGGAGGAGGAAGAGGAGGAGGAAGGAGAGGAAGACGAGGAGGAGGAGGAGGAAGGAGAGGAAGAGGAGGAAGGAGAGGAAAAAGAGGAGGAGGAAGAGAGGAGGAGGAGGTAGAAGAGGAAGAGGAGGAAGGAGAGGAAAAAGAGGAGGAGGAAGAGAGGAGGAGGAGGTAGAAGAGGAAGAGGAGGAAGGAGAGGAAAAAGAGGAGGAGGAGGAAGGAAAGGACGAGAGAAAGAGGATGAAGGAAAAGACGAGGAAGAAGAGGAGGAGGATTAGTTGTAGGGAAAGAAGAACGGTAAGGAGAGAGAGAGAGAGAGAGAGAGAGAGAGAGAGAGAGAGAGAGAGAGAGAGAGAGAGAGAGAGAGAGAGAGAGAGAGAATAGGGTGGGTAAGGTAACACGGGAGAGAGGACGCGTACGCCTCCAGAAGGGGAAGACGAGGGAGACATGTTATAGGAACACTAAGAATAAGGTGACGTAGATGAGACTCAAGACTAACGAATGAGAATCAGGAATAAGAGAGAGAGACAAAGGAAGAGCGTGCCAATGAGGCTATCGGAAGAAGTACATAAACACGGAACAGAGGATCAGATCCAACGTGTTTCCCTTCCTCACGATCGAATCTCATAACCTCAAAACCCTCCTCAACATCTCTCTCCCCCAACACACCCCAACCCCACCCAACTCAACCCACAACCTCTCCCCCATACATCGAACACCCCCGTAACCTCCTCCATCCCACCTGGATGAGAGCGACAGCCAGCAGCGACCCCCAGATAACGGGGATGATACATACAGCGCGTCGGTGTCTATGGGACAAACGGGAAGGCTCTGCTCCACCCCTCGACCCCCTTACACACACACACACACACACACACACACACACACACACAACATTATTTTTACCACACCTTACTCAAAAACACATAGATGCTCTCCGGCTAATGAACCTTACCTGGGAGGATAAAATATATATGTCAAAATCTACCGTATTCACCTCACCGTATTTACCTCCCCGTATTACCTTCAGAAGAGACGATACCAGCAAACCTTTACCACGATCTTCGATAAAAACGGGCGCAAAAGCTGTTACAATGATAGGAGTGGTGTAGTAGTGGTTGATGGCCACCCTTTCAGATGTGGTGGGTGTGTGTGTGTGGGGTGTGTGGTGGGTCTGGTATGCAAATGAGACAGAGGTGTAAGGCACCATGTGGCACCAGGGGGCGGGGAAGGGGAAGGGGTGGGAGGTGTCAGTATGTATGAGGCAGTGCGAGACGGAGTGATGAGAGGTTGGGGGGATGGGTGAGGTGTGATGGCCCCGTGAGACGTGAGATGGGGTGGTGGTGGGTGTCGAACCCTTCTTCACCTGGTGGTACCAGAAGAGGGGGAGGAGGAGGGGGAGACACACACACACACACACCTAGTGGAAGCCAGGAGAGAAGGAGGAGTGTCAAGGAGCGGGGGGGTTAGAGAGCCACTCAAGTTTGGGATGAGGGCGAAAGAAGTGAGGGTGTCACCACGCAGGGAGGAGGAAGGAATGAGGGAGAGAGGGGCCGCCAGGGCGTGGAAACTGTGGCGCCCAAGGGAGAGATGGGGAGCATACAGATGGTTTGTGGTGGTGGTGGTCAAGTGAGAGGTTTAAATGGGGAGGGAGAGAAGGGTGGGGGGGAGAAAGAGCTGTTAGGTCATCAAGGGATGTGGGGGGGTTGTTTAAAGAAAGGGAGATGCGTAGGTGGTGGAAGAAGTGCGGGTGAAAAAGAAGGCGATGAGGAATATTGTTTGGAAGGAACGAGAGAGAGAGAGAGAGAGAGAGAGAGAGAGAGAGAGAGAGAGAGAGAGAGAGAGAGAGAGAGAGAGAGAGAGAGAGTGTTCGCGCGCACACACATGGGAAAGCCAGATTTCCTACAGAAGACCAATGATGGACAGTCGACGAGGTCTCATTCTCAGCGGAGGACATGAGCATCATCATCCTAAGTTCCTAATCCACGAAGACGGAGACAGGACAGTCAAGCAGGAGAGAAGAGAAACGAAAGGAGAATGGAGGGAGAAACTATTCAAAAAAAAAAAGAAAGGAGTCCCTGTGTTAGGTCGCGGTGGAGGCAAGTTATGATCCCCTACACCCAGCAACACTCGACGCACCTCGCCCGGTGGAGTCGACACCCTTCTCTGGGCGTTGGAGGAATTCCCATCTATCATATGACTCACTCAAGGCCAGGAGCCCCTCTTGGTGTCGTATCGTCTCGAGTTCTTCCATCTAGCACATCCCCAAAACCTCGACTCCCTCCTCCTCCTCATCCCTTAGTGTCGTATAGTCTCGAGTTCTTCCATCTAACACATCCCCAAGACTGCGATTCCCTCCCTCCTCATCCCTTAGTGTCGTATCGTCTCGAGTTCTTCCACCTAACACATCCCCAAGACTGCGATTCCCTCCTCCTCTTCCTCCCCCTCCCTCATGATGTGTGAGTACTGCCATCTGTCATTCTATGACTCCGTGATTCCCCCCCGCCCCTTCCTGGCGCACAACGATATGAACACGTCAACATCTCAGAACCCCCGGTTCGTCTCTCGGAACGCGGGGTCGCGTTAGTTCTCGTACTTCACACCGAAGCAAATGGCGTCGTACAAGAAGAGAGAGAGAGAGAGAGAGAGAGAGAGAGAGAGAGAGAGAGAGAGAGAGAGAGAGAGGGGAAAAAAACCGTAGCACTTTAACCCATTATTCACGATGATGATGATGATGGGGTACAAATACACACTTGTAGATGGACGAGCGCGGTGCTTGAAGCAGTGCCATTACTGCTTTGGCAGCACCTCCCCCTTGCGGGAGGCACTGGCCGAGTCTCGCCAAAGGTGATCTCATCCCCCTACAGTGCGCTGCCCAACTGGGGCTTATTACAACCAGGGTCTACCTCATTCTTCCCCCCCACACAAACACCCCACAGTGCACTGCCCAACTGGGGCTTATTACAACCAGGGTCTATCTAGTTCGCCCTACACACACACACACACACACACACACACTGTGGTCTGCCCTTCCTTCACCTTCTTTCCTCTACGACCCAGAAGGAGGAAGGGGGAGACCTGAATACCTTCACTACTGACCCCCACGTCGCGAACACACCCCATCCCCCGAAGGGAAGGAACTGCTGCACTCGATACCCACTTCTGCGTGGATGGTGGAGCGAGTCTTCAAACATCTACCTCCTCCACTTCCGAGTACCGTCCCGGGGGGTGGAGGAGGTGTAGGAGGAGGGAGAGGGGGGATAGGAAAATAAAAAGAATGTGTTGGGGGTGGGGAAGGAGGGAGGGAGGGAGGGGGGAAAAAATCGTGGCGACTTGGGCTGTTATCGACTAACTTGAGAATGAAAAAAAAAAAAAAAGAAGGGGGAGGAGGATTGCAAGCCCAGTTAAAGCCGAGACAGGCAAGCACAGTTCCCTGGAGCACCTCTTGCACAGGGGGGACGGCGGAGGAGGAGGAGGAAAAGTCGGGGTTACGTCGGTGAGAGAGAGAGAGAGAGAGAGAGAGAGAGAGAGAGAGAGAGAGAGAGAGAGAGAGAGAGAGAGAGAGAGAATGTATGTTGCAACAGGACCCAACACCACCATCTCGGGGGAAGCAGATCCACCTCCTGTTAAAAGTCATTCCCTTTAAAGCGAGGCATGGAGCGTCTCAAATGGTTATAAAAAAAACAAGGGGGTTAATATATTTTATATAATATATTATAAATTTTTTAAAATATTTAAAATTGTGAACACCCCCTTTAAAGTTATGTGACATATGAATCCCAAAAACCCCCAAAAATTTCGTTTTAATAGGGGATACCCTAACGAGGACGAGAGGCAGAGAAAAAGGGATATTTTGAATTTGTTTGTTTGTGTTGTGGGGGGGTTTTTTGTGGGGGTTTTGGGTCGCGTGTGTTCCGCTGGGGGTTTCTGTAGGTTATTGGATTCCTTGTAATGCGAGTCGACTTCTCGGAAACGCTATTCGACGAAGACGGTTTCCCCTCCCCCCTCCGAGGTGGGGTTTCCCCGGAAATTTATTGGTTTATCATTTCTTGGTTGGGGGGTGGGGGTGGGGGGGGTGGGATGATGGTTTCCCTTTGTTCTGTCGCATGTGAAATCAGGGCCAAGAGGGACGCCGTTTTATTTCCTTAAAATCTGAAGGGGGTGTATGTGGGGTCGGGAGGTGGGTGGTTGACGAGGGTGTGGGGTCGGGAGGTGGGTGGTTGACGAGGGTGTGTGGGGGTCGGGAGGTGGGTGGTTGACGAGGGTGTGGGGTCGGGAGGTGGGTGGTTGACGAGGGTGTGTGGGGTCGGGGAGGTGGGTGGTTGACGGGGGTGTGGGGTCGGGAGGTGGGTGGTTGACGAGGGTGTGGGGTCGGGAGGTGGTTGGTTGACGAGGGTGTGTGGGGTCGGGAGGTGGGTGGTTGACGAGGGTGTGGGGGGTCGGGAGGTGGGTGGTTGACGAGGGTGTGGGGTCGGGAGGTGGGTGGTGGTTGACGAGGGTGTGGGGTCGGGAGGTGGGTGGTTGACGAGGGTGTGTGGGGTTGGGAGGTGGTTGGTTGACGAGGGTGTGGGGTCGGGAGGTGGGTGGTTGGCGAGGGTGTGGGTCGGGAGGTGGGTGGTGGTTGACGAGGGGGTGTGGGGTCGGGAGGTGGGTGGTTGACGAGGGGGTGTGGGGTCGGGAGGTGGGTGGTGGTTGACGAGGGTGTGGGGTCTTGAGGTGGTTGGTTGACGAGGGTGTGGGGGGTCGGGAGGTGGTTGGTTGACGAGGGTGTGGGGTCGGGAGGTGGTTGGTTGACGAGGGTGTGGGGTCGGGAGGTGGGTGGTTGACGAGGGTGTGGGGTCGGGAGGTGGGTGGTGGTTGACGGGGGTGTGGGGTCGGGAGGTGGTTGGTTAAGAAAGGGAACCTCCGGGTCTCCAGACGCTTTTTCTTCGAAGCGTGAATCCTTTGCGTCCGAACGCAAGTTTCAAAGACGGTTCGAAGAGACGATGAACCTTCCGCTTATCGTGTACTGTATAGCTTGGGGGTACCGTGAAGTCGAACCCTTCCGAGTGCAATGGTTCGAACTTTGCCTGTTGTGCTGGGCCAAAGCCTTTGGACGCGACTCCTTTAAAAGGGTACAACTCGAAGTACGGTCGTGGTCAAGGGCAGTACTGTACCGTCGTGCTTTAAAGGCTTCAAGGGTTGTAACGTCGGGCTCAATGGCTCTAAGGGCTGTACTGTGCCGTCGTGCTTCAAGGGCTGTACCGTAGCGTCGTGCTTCAAGGGCTGTACTGTACCGTCGTGCTTCAAGGGCTGTACCGTACCGTCGTGCTTCAAGGGCTCTACCGAACCGTTGTGCTTCAAGGGCTGTACCGTACCGTCGTGCTTCAAGGGCTGTACCGTACCGACGTGCTTCAAGGGCTGTACCGTACCGTCGTGCTTCAAGGGCTCTACCGAACCGTCGTGTTTCAAGGGCTGTACCGTACCGACGTGCTTCAAGGGCTCTACCAAACCGTCGTGCTTCAAGGGCTGTACCGTACCGTCGTGCTTCAAGGGCTGTACCGTACCGTCGTGCTTCAAGGGCTGCACCGCACCGACGTGCTATAAGGGCCGCATCGTCCTACTACAGAACCGCACCGCCGTCCTTCGAGGATCTCGCCGTGCATGCGAGACCTCCTCGCGTACGCGCTTACGGATCGCGCCACGCACCCCCAGGCGCCGCTAGAGAATCGCACCCTGTCTTGCTTGTGGGGCGGCTGTGACACTCCTGAGCCAATGCTCAGGGTGTGCTATGGGGAGGGACGGGATGGATGGTGCGCTGGTGGGCGGGTGGCTGGTCAAGCCCACACACACACACACACACACACACACAGAGGAGGGGTACCCCTCGTTAGCTAGGCTGGCCTTTCCGTGTGTGTGTGTGTGTGTGTGTGTGTGTATTTGATATTCCGGGTGTCCACATCCCAGGCTTCGTTGGTAAGACAAGGGCGTCGTCACGCCTCTCTGGTGTCGTCTTCATATTAAGCGGGGTACGTGGGGCGTCGCTCGCCCATTGTTAATGGATATGTTCTGGACGACGTTCAGGGGGTCGGTGTCATATGAAGACGGCGCGAACGGGCCCTCAAATGTGTATTTCGCAGGGAGGCTGTCGGATGACAGAGGGAGGAGGAGGATGGGTGTGGGTGTGGGTCTCGTGGGCACTGCTGGTGATGGGTGTAATGGTTGTAGTGGTTGTAGTGGTGGATGTGATGAGTATGGGGGGGTGGTGGAGATGGTGGTAGGAGTTATTGTGGTGGTGATGACTGTGGCGAAGATTAATGTGGTAGTAGTAGTAGTAGTAGTAGTAGTAGTAGTAAGAGGAGGAGGAGTATAGTAGCAGTAGTATTAGCAGTATTGTAGTAGCAGTAGTAGTTAGTAGTAACAGGGGCAGTGGCGGTCAAGGCACAGAGAGAGAAACACCCCTTTCCCCCCCCTCTCTCTCTCTCTCTCTCTCTCTCTCTCTCTCTCTCTCTCTCTCTCTCTCTCTCGACACTTGGTAATCACAGACTTACAAACTTTGGCTGACAACCTGGAATTAACATGTTGACACGTCACACGACACCCTTACCCATCCCCCTTCCCCTCCACCACCACCAACACCCCCTTCCCCTTACCACAGCTCTGGGAGAGACGCTCCTCTCGCACGTGTCGCCTCCACTTAATACTTAATATAAGTGTCTGGCTGTGCGGCGGCGGGGGGGGGGGGGGGGAGAGACGGTCGTTGTCTGTACTTATAAATGTGCGATAAGAGGGCCAGCCATCTCATGCCGCCCCCCCTCCAGACGCTTACTCCCCTCCGCAAGTGGAGCTGGTAGATAGAGATGCCTTGGTGGGCTACCAAGCGCACACCCTTTCCATCGCACGTCACAATCGAGGAGCAGGTAGAGAGAGAGAGAGAGAGAGAGAGAGAGAGAGAGAGAGAGAGAGAGAGAGAGAGAGAGAGAGAGAGAGAGAGAGAGAGAGAGAGAGAGGGAGGGAAGTAGATGAAGGAAGGAAGGGAGGGAAGTAGATGAAGGAAGGGAGGGAGGGAAGTAGATGAAGGAAGGAAGGGAAGGAAGTAGATGAAGGAAGGGAGGGAGGGAAGTAGATGAAGGAAGGGAGGGAGGGAAGTAGATGAAGGAAGGGAGGAAGAGAGGGAACTAGAGGAAGGAGCCATGTTGCCTTTCGATCGCATTGTTAAAATCTGACTGAAAATCCGGTGAATGAAGGAAAGGTAAAAGGTTTTCTCTGAAACAACGAATCTAAGAAAGACAAAGAAAAGGTTCACTGTGTCTGGCCATAGACAAGCTATAGGAACACAGACATCATAGTACTTGTCTTCCACAGCGCAATTACGTGAACAAATACATTGGGCAATCACCTCTCACACACAAAACAACTCACCGAAACTCTCTCTCTCTCTCTCTATATATATATATATATATATATATATTTTTACTTTTTCTTTTTACGATCCAAATAGTTCTCTTACCCCCCTACCCCATGATGCCCGCCCCCCCTACCCCATACATCATGATGCCCCCCCTCCCATCAATTCAAAGCTAATCAAGTGTGACGAGTGACATTTAAACCCCCCCCCCCGACCCCATCCCTACTACCTTCCATCCCCCACCTTGAGTTGGGGTGGGTGTAAAGGGGGGGGGGTGTAGGTAAACGGGTGTGTAAGACGGAAAGGAGGAGGAGGGGGGGGGGAGAAGTGGGGGGAGGGGGGATCATCAGACCCCCCCCCCCCACCCCAGTCACATGACAGAAATAAACGACTTCCCGCGTGACATCTTCGCACCTCTTGACTAAGGGGAGGGGGGGAAGTGGGGGGGGGAGGGAGGAGGGGGGCGAGATCCTAATCGTGTGTGTGTGTGTGTGTGTGTGTGTGTGTGTGTGCGTCGGAGGGAGGGAGGGAGGAGTGAGGGAGGGAGCGTGTGTGTCGGAGGAGGGAGGGAGGAGTGTGGAGGGAGAGGGAAGGGAGGGAGTGAGTGTGGGGTGGGGTGAGGTGGTTCCATCGTTAGCAGCGGCACGTTCAAGTGTGTCACGCGAGTGCCAGTGTGACACCAGCCGCCCACATGACACGGTGCCAAATCATCATCATCATCATCTCCATCAGGCACCGTGTTGGCACCACAGGTTTTTCTTTCCCCTCCCTCCCTTTTCCCTCCTCCTTCCCCTCTCTCGACACTGAGGGGGGGTAAACAAGACGAGACTTCAAGAGCGTATGACACTCGCCAAGCCTACCTTAACTCTCTTTCGAGGCTTGCTGATAACCTCACACAACGAAGATAAGAAAGATAACGCGCAAAGGGTTCTGGATGCCAACTCCACCAAAAGACACACACACACACACACACACACAAACCATTTTCATTGACGCGCGCGCACAGCAAAATTTCAAGACCCAGAGAATGATTCCCGCCGTTTTCTTTACGACAAAGGCCCTAACACCAGATAAAAATAAAAGTTCGTATCAAGGTCAGGCCTTACGTAAAACAATAAAAAAAAAGGGTAAATAAAAATAAAGAACGAATTCATCCAACCCCCGAAGACGTTTTCTTTTAAGGGGACACACTTAACAAATAACCCACAGTGGTCATTATCAAAATCGCCATTCTGGTAGTGTAACACACGGTGACAAAACACCAAAAAAAAAGGTGTCACATACGATAAAGGAAAACACAAACACTGGTTGGTTGGCCGCAGCTCCAAACAACCTGATGGATCAGTGGTGCGTCTCGCACACTCTGGACACGGAGAGAGAGAGAGAGAGAGAGAGAGAGAGAGAGAGAGAGAGAAACGTGTCACCACCCATTTGTCATTCTCCACTTAAAAAAAACGAGGAGGGAGTTTTACACAGTGTGGGGAACCTGGTCTCCCCCCCTTTTTTTTTTGTTACTATTAACGAGACCTTTAAATGTGGTGTGTGTGCGGTGTGTGTGTGCGTGTGTGTGTGTGTGTGTGTGTGTGTGTGTGTGTGTGTGTGTGTGTGTGTGTGTGTGTGTGCGCGCGCTTCGCTCACGCCCTTGGGTGACACTCCGAAGTAATTTGTGTGGTGGCACCGAAAGATGCCACCATTGGCACTTGTCAGGCCCCTCGGGCTCTACCGGGAGAGGTGGAGAGAGAGGGAGGTGGGTGAGACGAGAAGGGAGGGCGGGGAGGGAGAGAGGAGGGTGATGGTGGAGGCGGAGACCAGAGGAGAGGACAAATAAGGAAAAAACGTGAGAGAGAGAGAGAGAGAGAGAGAGAGAGAGAGAGAGAGAGAGAGAGAGAGAGAGAGAGAGAGAGAGAGAGAGAGAGCAGGATGCCATGCGAGAAAAGCTTAAACAAAAAAAAAAGGCACCAAGAATTAAAGACAAGAGAAAAAGGTCAAGACAACGAAAAAGGAAAAAAAAAAAAGGGGAAAGAGCCAGCCCCCCCCCCCAAAAAAAAAGGCCAAGTAGGGAAGGTGCGTCTTGAAAGACGCGGCGAGGCAAAGTGGTCAGTCTGGGGCGTGGCTCGTGCCTCCAATTGGAGTGTTTAAGGTTTTTGGAGGTTCGTCTCCATCATCATCCCCTCCTCCTTCACAGTCCCCAACTACTCCCAACTATTCAGGTTGGCCGGCTACTTGAAGGATTGTGCATTATCAATACATAACGTACGGACGGACCGACCAACGCTCCGTCCAACGCCGCGAGCACGACGGGGTATACGACCCACCCCTGAGCACGACTGCGCGGATCCCTTAGAACGTGACGGTACGACCCTTGAGCACGACCGTAAACACACCGCCACCACCCCACACTTGAACAACGACGGTACAACGCCACACAACACGACGACACGACGTTCGAGAATGAGGGAGGGTCTTACGTCGGTGGAGGGCCTTACGTTCCGACGCGACGTACCCGAAGAAGGGCATTACCGTAGTACTCTCACGAAAACACGGGTGGGTCACCCTCACTCACGGAGCCCGTAGCCGCCTCGCCATGCGAAGTGCAGACAGCAGGAGCTTTATGGATCACACCCGAACGGCGGCTCGAGGACCAAAGCGAGTAGGGTGTAGGACGGACGAAAATATCAACAACAAAATAAAAAGGGGAAAACCTGGAACGCTTCAACTTCAGGAGGGACTCGTCCAAACTCACTCGCTCTTCGTCTGCATAGCACTCGCTGTCGCTATACACGGTACACGTCAAGGAGGATGAGATGTCAACAATAAATACACATCTTATAAAGTATTTATGGACGTACGAAACCTCAGCTTTAATTCCACACGCATATAAAGTTCATATGCTTTGGATGAGATGGGTCTAGTGCAGTTGTATAACAATTTACTGTGCTAGGAGGATCTTCGTTTCGTTGTACAGGTGTCGAGTACCTGGGGTTTACTAAGAAGCCAAAGACCGTGGCGTTATACGTGGTATGCACGTATTATGTCTGCATCCGACAGGGTGGATGGCCAGGCAGGTGAGGCGTGGTTTAGGGTGGAGCGGATGATCTGTTTGCAGAGGTTAAATATATTATCATTATTACGCAACCCCCAGGACTCGGTAACACACAAAAACCAGACGTTCAAGCAATCTTTTTTTTTCTTCTTCTGACTACTATCTGCCGTATATCTTTTAAGTTTACTTTCAAAACAGATGCTGAGAATTTAAATATGGGTCGAGAAAACGGAGGGAGGAGCTCTCGTGGGGCCCAGCTGTACATATGGTGATGACTATAGCGAGGGAGAAAATAGCACAGAGTGAGAGGACCACAGTGTGTGTGTGCGTGTGTGTGTGTGAAAGATGGGGAAAGGTGAGGTGTGAGGAAAGGAGGTCTCTGGGACGCTATAAGAGGAGGTCATGGTGCGTGGGAAGGTTTTAGGACTGGATGTGAGGAGGCTCTGGTGTGAGGAAGGGAGGAAGGGGAAGGAAGGGAGGAGGGGGAAGGAAGAGTACAGGAGTGGGGGATCGTTCTGGGGTAGGGGAACTCCCTCAAGCTGTTGGGGGTGGAAAGGGAGGGTAGGGGAGACAAAAGACGCAAGAGGGAGGGAGGAAGCGGGTGGGGGAGGGGAAGAAGGGAATAGGTGAGATTAAACAAAAACAGAAGGAAAGTTGGGGAAAGGGGGGAAGTAAGAGGGGTTGAGAGGGGAAGGGGTTTGCGTTGGGGGGAGAGGAGAGGCGGAGGAGAGGGAAAGGGGCTGTGGGAAGCGAGGGAGGGAGAGAGGGAGAGCGCTCGAGTGCCTAGGTCTATTGACACCCCGAGTTGGCAGATGAAGTGCCACTCGTGAAGGGAGCTCATAGGCCCAAGGACGGGAGTGCGTAAGAGCCGTTTTACCGTGACCAATACATTCTCATCGCCCCGCCCCCCACCTACCACCCCTTCCATTCCCCTCTACCAAGCCAAGACAAAAGGCATTTCGCTCTCTAAATATGTCCCCCTACGCATTTCTCCTTAAAAACATTTCTTTTTTCTCTCGGGGTCAGCGTTATTATACCCCGCTTGTTGACGACTCTCCATACATAACTGCCTCTTAGAAAGAAAAAAAGGGAGGTGGGAGGAAAGGGAGGGTTGTTATCTTCTCTTCTGGCAACTAACATCAATTGGGGTCATCGGCCACATCTTCCCACTCTCACCTACTGGAACTTTTTGACACTAATTACGCCACGGGGAAAAAGCCATCCCAACCCTCCCACTCCACTGTCGAATTCTCTGTACAATGCCTCTTCGTTCCGACGGTCGAACAGCTACACGCAGGAAGCCATGGTAACCCACGTCAGTCATAGGAAAAGAGGAAAGTCTTACAAAAATAATGGTGCGACTTGAACAGCAGAATTCCACGTCTCATGGCACAAGTGTAATGGATGTTTTAAGGGCGTGTGGAAGACCCACACGAGCCGACGACTGTGTACACCCATTCACACACACACAAACACACACACGGCTGATAGCAGCACCATCTCCGCCACCGTCACATCCTGCAATGGACGATCCCCCGTCCCACAGTTGCAGTTCGACACCACGATTGCAACGTACCCCCTACCCCGGAGCTCGAGGTCTCTTGACCGGCCTTTGGCTGCGTCGCATTCAGGGGTCGTACCCTCGCCCTCAAAGGTCTTAGCGTCGTCTCACATGCCCCAGTACTGTCTTCTTGCACGCATACACTGGATAAGGAATACTGCTTATAATTCAATCGAGTGGTAGGGAGACACACGACAACTGAAACAAGATTATAGACCGAGAGGAGGCTATCTATACAGATGCGGGTGAGGGAGGAAGGGAGTGAGAAATGGGGATGAAGAGCGCGTTAAGATAACAGGGACACTAACAGGGAGGGAATCTCTGTCGCTGACGCGATGGAAATAATAAGTAACTATAGTCCCGGAACACTACTAACACGGCAGATCTACTAGCGGCTCTAACACTATTCGAACTCATCACAGAGGTTTCTTAACACAGCTGCAACCCCTGATTACATTAATCATTTCGCTATGCCAATGGTGGCACTCTAACTGCAAACAACCCCCACCTCACCGAAATGAAATAGCGAGTTAACGTACTGACACGAACAGCTTCTTTGACCCAAATACGACCGTCACTTCCCCAACCCACCCACTCCAAAAATAAAAAGCTTTATCCTCGTTGTATCGTTACCTCTCCTCCCCAATAAACCTTTACCTTCCCTTAACCTTTCTAGTTATGCTGCTGGTCGAAAAATAATATGCCATCCTCTGCTGGAGACATCCAGCTGGCATTTAACTGACCTATTGGAGACGACATTAACTCCCTGAAAGTGCTCAAAAGAATCCATCCAATTGGTGGGTGTGTGTGTATATATATATATATATATATATATATATATATATATATATATATATATATATATATATATATATATCGTCTCCCGAGGCTGAAGTGATGTTCAACGTCTGGTCATCTCATTCGATGGAGGACGTATATCTGTATTGTGTGTGTTCGTGGAAACCGGACTTTACCCACCATGTGTTCTGAGTATACTTTCCATGGTTAGAGGCATGCTAACTTTCCTCCCCTCACACGGTATGTGATTCCGTGGGCTGTTGCTAGCTGCAACTCTCGTTCCCAGTCGGCTCCAGTGACAAGTTCTCTTGTATCTGGTGGCTGGCATATTCTCCATTATATTCCGTGAAGGCCAGGGGGTAGATGATGCGCTCTGTGGGAATATGATATCTTCAGATGGTTTTGGAGGTTTTCTACACCCCACCCACCCCCACAGACAGGTCTGGGACCGTACCTTACCTTACGATGGTTTGGGAGGTTTTCTATCCCTACACAGATGGGTCTGGGACCTTACCTTACGTATACCTTAAGATGGTTTCGGAGGTCTTCTACCCCCTACAGCTGGGTCTGGGACCTTACCTTACCTTACGTATATCTTACGAGGGTTTGGGAGGTCTTCTATCCCTCACACAGCTGGGTCTGGGACCTTACCTTACGTATACCTTAAGGTGGTTTCGGAGGTCTTCTACCCCCTACAGCTGGGGCTGGGACCTTACATTACCTTACGTATATCTTACGAGGGTTTGGGAGATCTTCTATCCCTCACACAGCTGGGTCTGGGACCTTACCTTACCTTAATCTTACGATGGTGTCGGAGGTCTTCTAACCCCACATTCAGACCTGGAACCAAACAACAGTGTTGCTCCACAGAAAAAAAAATCCACTAGCATAGGCTGCGACCTGCAGGCCTACATAACTGCCACATCCTCGCTAGTCCGACACGCGTTGGAGCTTCATGCCATGTTTTCGGCTCCTCTCCAACCGATCGTGTTTCTAACGGCTTCGGACAGGGCACTAAACAATTCTTTGGGGCCCCAAGACACACGCCCTGTCTTCTCTCGTGTTTACACACTTCGGTGGCGGTGTCTGACGCACCCGTCAACACCGTCCGACGTCGACAGGTAATTAATCTCACGTGCAGATCGGTAAACCGAGCCGTTGAAGGACGCGCGTCCCATCTACGTTCCTGATGGGCAAAGGACAAGAGCTTCCAGCCGTTCACAGTAGTCCAGATTTGACACGGGATCAGTACGGGAGCTGCTTACTGACCTCGGTCCATATTTCTGACCTCTGTAATTTCGTCCGCTTTGACAGGTCGGGGGGTGATAGCATATCACTGTATTCCCCCCACTTTAGGAGAGCGCAAGCGTTTCGAAGAGCGACATCACTCGGTTTTTAATCTCTCTCCTCTCGACGGTTCGTATGATCCAGCCTGCCATCTTTCTCCTCTCGATGGTTCGCATGATCCAGCCTGCCATCTCTCTTCCCTGAAGAGAAAAACTGCTGCTCTGGAGGTGCGGTCTACAGACGTAATTACTTACGTGGTCTTTTATCACACTTCTCTGGGGGACGTGATGATGCTCTCTACGTCCAGCATTCTGCACCAGCGGGCGTGAGGAAGACATGTTTGGGGTGCGTGTGTGCGGACGTGTCCCAGATAAGCGGATGGTGGCGTAGATGTGAGGTGTGCGCGCGTAGGCACGGAGTAGATGTGTGGGGTGTATGGTGTAGATGTGTCGGGTGTGTGGAGTAGATGTGTAGGGGGGTGTGAGGTGTAGCTATCTGGGCGAGATGAGTGTCGTGTGTGTGTGTGTGTGTGAGCTCCATTGTGACTAATGGTGTCCCACACCCCACTGTGAAAAATACACGTTCATCTGACATTGTCAAAAAGACATTCATACACGTTCCCTACTGCCTTCCTCATGTTCGCTGAACGAGGAAAGGAGTCGACTCTCCCAGAGGCAACGAACGAACACATGTATCTCCTACACTCCCAAGCATTTAGAGAGAGAGAGAAAAAAAAAAAAGAGCCTCCCAACATATATGAAAACCCAGGCTAAAACTGTCTCTGTGCTTAATTAGCTAATGTCAACAGCTTTCGTAGGAACGAATTAATTAATGCTCAAAGCGCGCGCTTCTTGGGAGGGGCGAGGGAGGGAGGGGGAGGGAGAGAGAGAGAGACAGGGAGGGGAAAAAGAAACAATGCCATTATGATTAAAAGAGAGAGAGAGAGAGAGAGAGAGAGAGAGAGAGAGAGAGAGAGAGAGAGAGAGAGAGAGAGAGAGAGAGAGAGAGAAGGCACAGTCCTACTGGTCGCACTTAAACGAGCGAGACGAAATGCTTCGTATGCGTCAAGGCTGGACAGATGCCCCAGCAACCGTGGAGGGAAAAGGGAGACAGCCACTGCCCGCCCTGCGCTACACGACGACAAGCCATCCTACACCTCACCTCGCCTCGCCTAACACTACTCTGGAAACTGTAAGCGCCTGTGTCGTCCCCCCCGGTTCATTGGCGCTTCTCACCCGCACTATCTAAACAACAGCGAACAGCCGCTATTTAATAATGAACAAGAATGGGAGGGAGGGAGAAGGGAGAGAGATAGAGAGAGAGAGAGAGAGAGAGAGAGAGAGAGAGAGAGAGAGAGAGAGAGAGAGAGAGAGAGAGAGGGGGGGGGGGGAGGACTGACACGGACGGAGAGAGAGAAAAGGGGGGGAAATAATGAGGTAGGAATATAGGGGGGCGAGAGAGAGGGAGGGAGGGAGGGAGGGATGATAGACAAAGCTCCATTTCGATCTTTACTAGCGAAAGACCTCCCTGTGTGTGTGTGTGTGTGTGTGTGTGTGTGTGTGTGTGTGTGTGTGTGTGTGTGTATGTGTGTGTGTGTGTGTCCGACGGGGGGAAAGGGGGGCGAGGAGTTGAGGAAAGGGGAGCTGTGGGAGCTAAAAGAACAAGTGTGGGGGTTAGAGCGGTGGTGGAGGAGGAGGAGGAGGTGGGGACACGGACCAAGGGAGGAAGACCAGTGCTCAGGGAGTGTGAGGTGAAGGCAGGCGGAACACAGGAAGAAGGGGGTCGGGCCGTCGGGGAGTTGAAAAATCAGCGAAAAGTATGAGACAGTGAGCCAAGGATGAGTACATGAGTGAGTGACAGATGGGGGGGCGGGGCGGGGCGGGGGCCCCCGCTGAGGACACGGCATGACTACCTCAGTACCTAATAGATTCCATCTGCAACCCTGGAGGGCTGTCTCCCTCGGGTGTTACCGGACTCCGCCTCCTGGTGGCTCACAACGATAAGTCACCACCGGCGAAAAGGCTCGGTCATCGTCCGGAGTCGAGAGGGAGCAACAGTCCTCGTCCGAGAACGTCTCCCTACAAAAAAAAAAAAAGAGGAGTCCATCATTCCCCTGCAACTGAAAGGAGCGCACCCGGGAAAAAGGGGTCGTGGAGCGACTTCCGGACCTTTCCAAAGAAAGGCGTCTTGAGACATCAACATATAAATAAATAAATAAATAATATAGATAAATAAACCTTTATCATTTGACACAACCACACCCGAACATCAATTACCAAAAAGGTCACCAAATTTTCCAATACAAACCACTTAATATATTTCTCCCCCTTGTGTGAGAGACTCGTAGAAAAAAAGAAAAAAAAATTCATCTACTTTGTAAAGTCCTTTCATCAAATCGCCTTATGTCCGGTCTGCCAAACCCTTGCAATTCGCCACGACGAAGTCACGGCGTCAAAGGAAGCGTCTGTTTAATTCATAAATCCTCAAAAGGAGATTAAAAAAAAAAGAGAGAAAAATAAATAACCGGGTCATGTAGGATAGAGAACCTTGAAGACCCTCGGTAATCCGTGGCGAGGGGGGGGGGCTGCGATGCATCGCCCTGCTCGCAACGCCTCACCTTCCCACAAAAGACCTTAGTGGCTTCAACTAGCGCGCGCGCCCTCCTCACCTCAAAAAACCCCCCCCTTCCCTCTGACGGGCCACATCTCCCACGGCTCATCAAACTCACCCTTGCAAATCTCCCTCAACAAACCCGCAGCACAACGTCAACAAACCAGGGGGGGAAAAAAACATAAAACACGCACTAAGGCAATAAACCAAACACGCGCATCCAAACAAACAGCTAGTGAGTTCCGCGTCCGCCTCCCCGACCCCTCCCGACACCTACCTCCCCTCCTTCTTCTGCCACTCCCTCCCTCCCTCCCTCTCGATCTCGAGTCCTCTCTATCTAGTCGTACCACTCCTCCCCTTCCTCCTCATTCTTCGACTAGCTTTCTCCTCTCTCTCTCTATTCTCTTTCTAAACTCTCCTCATTTACCCTCCACCCCTCCAAAAAGAAAAATCCCATCACTCCTCTAATCTTCCCCTTCTCTTCACACCCTCCTCCAAACATCTGTGCTCTCTCTCTCTCTCTCTCTCTCTCTCTCTCTCTCTCTCTCTCTCTCTCTCTCTCTCTCTCTCCATTGAGGGTTGGGACGCTGCAAAGCTCAAACCCCCCAAACAACCACAGACTGTCCGACATACCAGCTGCAGACACTGTCAGCTCTCACAGACTTGTAGGAAAAAAAATTAAATGAATGAACTGACAGAAGAAACTATGAGGAGCACCACCACCAGCCTTAAGAGAGATCGAGTGATAAGAGAGATGCGAATCTGGTGAAGTCTTCAGGTTGATCCTTCATCCCCTCCTACAGCCCCAGGGCTGGGCGCCTGGCTGGAGGATCTGGTCGTTGGTTCGACCAAGTTTTTGGAAGCCCGAAGCCTTCATAGGCCTAAGTAGTCTAGCCCCCAAGAACCCACCCGGTCCGGTAAAACTTTGTAAGGTACTTGTCCAGAGCACTCTTGAACTTCGCCACCGTGCACCCCATCCTGTTTACGATGGTAAGTGACTAGGTGCTGAAGAGTCTTGGGGTCCCGGATGTTTGTGTACAGAGGTAGCACTTCAAAGTCTTCTGTGCCTGTCGTGCCAGAAGGATGCTATTTCCGAATGCAAGCTGGAGGACCAAGCCTTCTTGGATCTTCCACGTGTAGATGATATACCTCTCCCCTCTGCGCTCGAGGGAGTACATCCTTAGAGATTTCAGCAGTTTTCAATAAATTTAGGTTGTTTACCACATCAATATGGTCTGCAGCAAAGACACGAGTAGACAGAATAATTACTATAGAAAAAAAAAGGTGGCAAGAACATATGTAATTTGTGAATAAAACAGAAACAGGAAAAAAAGGAGGAGAAATTTTGAAAAAAAATGTGCTTAAAAAAACTAAGAGTTTAGCTCAAGTATTGTATCCACCGAACTCCTGATCTGTCATCCCCCCGGATGCTATCTACAGCCCCACTGCTTTACCACCGGATTAATCATTTCCATTACGGGGGCGGTAACGAGGCTCTTCGACTAATTGGAAACAGGGTATTAGGGGAGAATATGTGTCAAGGTTGGTCAGGGTTGGTGGCCAGTTCAAAGCGGCGATAATGAGACAATCTGTGAGGCTGGCACGATGGATCAGTGTGGAGCAACACGGAGGCGGTACCAAGGCCCCAGACCCAGCTGTGGAGGGTTGAAGACCTCCCAAACCATCGTAAGGTATACGTGAGGTTCCAGACCAAGCTGTGGGGGGTAGAAGACCTCCAAAGCCATCGTAAGGTATACATAAGGTCCCAGACCGAGCTGTGGGGTGTAGAAGACCTCCAAAGCCATCGTAAGGTATACGTAAGGTCCCAGACCGAGCTGTGGGGGTAGAAGACCTCGTAACGCATCGTAAGGTAGGGTCCCAGACCCAGCTGTGAGGGGTAGAAGACCTCCGAAACCATCGTAAGGTATGCGTAAGGTAAGGTAAGGTCTCAGACCCAGCCGTGGGGGTACAAGACCTCAGAGACCATCGTATGCTATATGTACGGTGTGTTAGGTCCCGGACCCAGCTGTCGGGGGAGGGGGGGGGGGGGTTAGAAAACCTTCCCGAAATGACCGTAAGGTATGCGTTAGGTGGGAGCAAGACATGTTCGCAGACACGATCATGGAAGAAACAAAAGGAAAAGAAAAAAAAAAACCTTATCTCGAGAGTCTTGCAACCGCAATAAAACACGTTAAAAGATAAGGAGGGGGGAAGACGATAACGGACAGACACATTCTCAAAGTCGTAGCAAAAACCCATAAAATCATCGGACAAGAAATGGCCCGGCCATAGCGAGCGGTACATACCAACTCGTTCAAGGGTTCGCCAATCCCTACTCAGACATGCTGTTACCTACCTCCCTACCCCAGCTAACCCCTGCCTCCTCAGCCCTCAACGCTGAGGCTGGCCATCTCTCTCTCTCTCTCTCTCTCTCTCTCTCTCTCTCCCACCATCCCTTCCCCCGTCCTCCTTCTTCCCCCTCTCCTCACCACCAGGGTGCTATCACCATCCCGTCCCCCCACAACCACCATCCCATCCCCTCCCCGACTTATGGTACAAAACACTTCCCAAGCACATTGCTCGCAACACGCAAACTTACACTTCGCCTTCAAGTTCGCTTCGGAGTCAATCATCCATTCCCCCCTCACCTCACTGGGATGTTCATGGAAGTTCTCCGAAGCATCGCATCAATATTTTCTTTTGTTTTTCCTCTTTTTTTTCCCTGATTTTCTTAATTTTTCCCCATCAAATTGATGATCTTGAGCGGTTAAGGCAACGATAGGGAGCCCCTCTTGTCGACACCACTGCCGCCGCCAACCCCCCACCCCGCCGTCACTACGTAAACTAAAAGTATTCTCATTCCACTCAGAGGAGAGTAAACCTCTCTGGTTGAGTCAAAAGTTTTCCGAGACAACACGCTTCGAGTGTCCGGACCAGCTTCGACTCTCTAGGGTTCAAACGTTTTCTTCTTTTCTTTCTATCCCGTTTTTTTTCATTTTTTTTTTAGGGGGGTGACAGACATTTTACCAACGCTTTTCACAGCACGTCGCCTGTATGTAAGAGTCCCGAACGGCGCGCGTTCCGAACCCGTGTATGCAGAGATGAACACGGACACGTGAAAAACATTTAAGCCAAAGGAAGTAGGTCATTGTCGAACCCTGGGACGAGGAATAGCATGGACCAAATCAACAGAGTGAACCACCGAGACACTTTCTGGATCAAACAGTGAACCACCGAGACACTTTCTGAATCAAGCAGTGAACCACCGAGACACTTTCTAAATCAAACAGCGAACCACCGAGACACTTTCCGAATCATGCCGACAGCGAACCACCGAGACACATTTTGAATCAGACAAGTGAACCACCGAGACACCTTCTGAATCTGGTTGCTGGTGGCTGCCTTCTTACGGCTTCTGGCTTCTGCTTTTGGCTGCTCTCGAGAGGTCTACCGACTAAGCTCGCTGCGAGGCCGTCAGTGTGTGTGTGTGTGTGTGTGTGTGCTTATTTCCCGACGGATTCAGCAGGTGACGAAATGCCCCTCCCATTGGATTCGGCGAACTTACACGACTTCCTTCAAGAAGCACTTAACGAAGGCACCTCCCTGAGGATTCATTCGTTTACGAATTCTTCTTCTTCTTCTTCCATTCGGAGCGATTCTCCAGCTACCTACTTCCCCTCAACTCGAGAAGAATCCTTGACTGAATTCTGATGACCTGTAGCGAACACTGTACACATAACATATCCTCAAAGAGTCCTAAGTTCATGACACTGGCATCCCATTTCTCTCTCTCTCTCTCTCTCTCTCTCTCTCTCTCTCTCTCTCTCTCTCTCTCTCTCTCTCTCTCCCTCTCCTGCAAACTTTTATCCATGGTGGTGGCATACCAATCGGTGGTCCTCGAGGAATGTCTTCGACGACCCCCCCAAGAACTCTCTTGTCTGAGGCCCAGTGACCTCTATCATAGAACCAGACACGACGCAAGACTGTCTGTCTGGTGCTGCACCACGCGAGGGGCGAGTGGGAAGGATTTGATGGCTCGAGGGTTTTCGTATAACATCATATACCTTGATTTCATCTCTCTAGCCTTGGTTCATTCTAGGACGAAACTCTCTTTTAATTCCTTCTCTACTTCAGGTCCGCGAAGGTTTAAACACAAGCCTTCGCCGACTGTAATGTAACACCTTCTAGCCCGGCCAACATGGTAAGATCCCACGGAATACGGGCCACCATTTCCTTTCAACATTTTTTTGTTTGGGGGGGGGGGCGTAAGGTCCAGCGCACCTCCCTCGTCTGCCATGCACGGAACAGACTCCTGAGTAGTCATTTCAATTCTCTGTTACGTCACACTGTTCTCTATCTCATTACCCCTGGCGTCCAGCACGAGTTAACTCACCACTCAACGTGAGGAATCTTACACACACCCACCTCCACTTTCTGTTTGGAAGGGGAAGATGGATGGTCGAGGAGGAGGAGGAGGAAGAGATAGAGGTGACTCTGGCGGTGGGTTGGGTAGTGGTGGAGAGAGAGAGAGAGAGAGAGAGAGAGAGAGAGAGAGAGAGAGAGAGAGAGAGAGAGAAAGAGAAGGATGACCCTAAAACTCGGGGACGGAGACAGGCCAAGGACAACCCGCCCCCAACCAAAGACGACCACCTCCGTCACCACCACCACCAAACCCACACCGCCACAGCAGTAGCAACGGCGCCACCGTCGCACCACCACCACCACCAGCGTTACCCAGAGGCACCATAATCAATGTACGCGTTCTTAATAACGCTGCTAGCAGGCTCCCAGCAGGCCCAATGGTATATTATTACCAATTCATCACGCCTCGTCTCTCGCCGAGGAGTAAACAACTTTTTGAAGCCCGTCAGGGGGGGCCAAACAAAGGCGCCCCCCCTCCCTCCCTCCCTCATTAGTGCCAAACCCAAGCTGCTGACGATCTATCCCCTGAGGGTCTCCAGCCTTTCCCCAGATGCCTGCCTCCTTCCTCTCCTCCCTCCAGCAGGATCCACTCGTGTACGCGTTCGCATCCTTCAGGAGCCAGTCCGCATCCTCCAGGAGCCAGTCCGCATCCTTCAGGAGCCAGTCCGCATCCTCCAGGAGCCAGTCCGCATCCTCCAGGAGCCAGTCCGCATCCTTCAAGAGCCACTCCGCATCCTCCAGGAGCCACTCCGCATCCTTCACGACCCAGTCCTTAGAGTATTACTTCAGCCTTCAAGCGGAGACATCCTTTAATCTAGGGTCCTGCAATTCCTCTAAATCGAAGAGTCTGTATCATAAAATCTAAGGTCTTACAATATTTCTAAATCTAATCCTGTATCCTGAAACCTGACGTCCAACAAGCATTCTAAATCTAAACCTTGTAACCTTTAAGTCATAAAACATCGCCACCGTCAACAGATTAAAAAATTTAAAACAAACATTTTCTTTTTCTAGAAAACGAGATAAGGTTGACCATTTTCTCTACCTTAAGGCTTATTTCTCTCTCTCTCTCTGCATCTCAACCTGGCACTAAATAGCAACGTCTCTTCTGATCAGTTAAGCTGTTTGAGGCCACGGCTCGCAGGGATAAGCGACCTTCATAACCTGGGTCGGTCAAGAGAACACCACATATAAAAAAAGACGAAGATCTATCGATTATAGCTCTATCGATAATCATCTCTCTCTCTCTCTCTCTCTCTCTCTCTCTCTCTCTCTCTCTCTCTCTCTCTCTCTCTCTCTCTATTTTCCTAAGGATGTAGGTCTAACCATCTCTCTCATACCAGCGGGAGGTGAAATGAACACTTCGTGGGGTTTCCCCCCGGGCGTTTAAAGTCTTGTTTCATAATCTGATTTGAGAATCACATTCTCGAGAGGAAGAAAACTAGGGGGCATTTAAAAGCCTTTGTTTCATAATCTGATTTGAGAATCACATTCTCAAGAGATGAAGAAAACAAGGGGGCACCTTAGCCAGTATATGTACAGAACGGCACCTGATGTCATATGTATTTTAGGACTGGGTCGATTGTGACTTACCGGTGCCTTTCTACGCTACCCTCCCTTAGCCTCCGGTGTCAACAGGGAATGCGAAGGTATGCGACGGGGGGTCACAGAAACAGCAAGAGACCACCGGGTCCTCACAATGCTGTTCGCGACAGCGCGGAAAGAGATCAGTATGTTGCCTAAGACTAGCGTGTGTGTGTGTGTGTGTTCGTTTAAGTCATCCCTTCCAGGATCTGCCTGTGTCCATATTACCATTTCTCACCTCACTCCTGCCGCCCCCGCCGCCTACACACGCACACACACACACACACGGAGGAGGAGGAGGAGGAGGAGGAGGAGGACAGGCGAAGATGGACACAACTACTCACTCCTTCCATCCCTTCTCCCTTTCCACCCACCACGCGACGACCTGACGCTACAGATCCACCCAACGACCACTGCACGGTTCCACCGCCCCTCACGTCCCCATCCCAGGACGCGGCGCCCTACGTACGGCCAGGAAACACACCACCGAATACCCAACTGATTAACCTTGAGGTGAGGGTCGTCGGTCAGGGGTGAGGGTCGTATCGCCTCGCTCAAGGGTCGTACCGCCGTTCTGAAGGACTCTCAGCCACACACACCCACCCCAATTCCTCGTCCTCATGAGGCTGCATATTCTGTGAGGAACTAACGACCAGCGTGCATAATGCGGTCGGAAACAGTCGAGTCGACCGAGTCGCCCTCGCCTCCGACGGTTAGGAGGCCCGGCGCACAGGGTCATCCAAGATAAAGCTTTCGTGGCTAACAAGCTGTTCGTTCGTGTCGGGGGTTGTGAGGGAGCGCGGCCGGTGTCATGGGGTCACCAGGAAGAAGGTCAGGTGTCAAGAGGTTAGGACAACAGCATACGCCATTGGGTCAGCACCAGACACCACCAGTGTCGAAGGTCACGGTCAGGCAACAGTGCCATCTTGCCTGACCTTACGTAGGTGTTGCCATCTTCCCTGGCCTTACCTGTTTACGTAATGATGGTTTGGGAGGACTTCTACCCCTCCCAGGTGGGTCTGAGACCTTGCCTTACCTTACCTTACGTATACCTTACGATGGTTTGGGAGGTCTTCTACCCCCCACAGCTGGGTCTGGGACCTTACCTTACCTTACGTATACCTTACGATGGTTTGGGAGGTCTTCTACCCCCCCACAGCTGGGTCTGGGACCTTACCTTACCTTTCATATACCTTACGATGGTCTGGGAGGTATCATAATGAAAAACGAGTCATCATCATCATGATGAAAAACGAGTCATCATTTCCCTCCAAGTCTTTTCCACGCAGGCTTATCGAGAGGTGACCCCTCTCTGTTCCTTTGCCTGTAGTGGTTCGTACTGCTGCTGCTGGAGGTCGTCTTCATCATTATAAAGACCGGGTCTTCCTTTCTTCCCCTGGCCCATGGGGAAAAAGACCACGCGTACATTTCTTTATATCATCCCTCAGTGTCTTCTCGAGACTCTGAAATGTTCATTAATATGAGACTGTGTGTGTGTGTGTGTGTGTGTAAGAGGCCGACAGTCTTTTAATGGGGACTACTCATCTCCTTCCGTGGGGCGGCGATGTAGGGGGGGGAGGGGGGTCATCAGCGCCTCACTCTGGAATGAGGCCAAAATCCAGGACTTCCTTCTGCAGGATGCTCAGTCCTTCTGCAGGATGCTCAGCGCTCGCGCCAGACGCGTCATGCACTTCCGTAACGAGACTCGCGAAGGGAGAACAAAAGAAAGGAATTTCAAGCGGAGACAGACCACCGGGTCGTAACGAGGCTGTTTGCGACAATGGGAGTAGTGAGAGAAGAGGAGAGAGAGAGAGAGAGAGAGAGAGAGAGAGAGAGAGAGAGAGAGAGAGAGAGAGAGAGAGAGAGAGAGAGAATCGGAAACCCGCAGGTTTTAGTGTGGTTGAGGAGGAGGGAGGAGGAGGAGGAGAGGACAAAGGGACGTAACAGACCGTCTCAAACGGAGAGGAAGGCTCGTCGACCAAATGACCCTCATGAAGTCGAGCACTTGGCGTCAGGACCAGACATCAGTGCCAAAAAAAAGGGGGAGGAGGAGGGAGGAGTGTCAAGTCTAACACCTCCAACAGTGCCAAGGGGTGTCAGTGCCTCTGGGATGGAGGGGGAGGGGAATGGTGGTGGTGAGAGAGGGATGGGAGAGAGTGTGTGAGAGTGGTCAGCCCTGCCCATCCCCACCATCCCCTCCCTCGCCCCTGTTGGTGATGGTCACGGATCATCAACAGACTCGAAAGGGGAGGGAGAGAGAGAGAGAGAGAGAGAGAGAGAGAGAGAGAGAGAGAGAGAGAGAGAGAGAGAGAGAGAGAGAGATGGGGGGGGCGGCATCAGCAGCGCCTCCTCACAGGTGGAGGAGGAGGAGGTGCCCGGGCGTCGTGTTTATTGCTGGAGTCACTCGTCGTGGGGCTCAGATATCAACCTTCTTCCATACATGACGGGGCGGGGCGGGGCGGGGCGGGGCGACGACGAACACAAGACCGTAAACAAGATGCGGTTATGGACTGCAAGTCAACCGCCAAGTTCAGGAACGAGTCTAAGTTTAACGAGGGGGGAAAAGACGTGTGAAAAAAAAAAAAACTTACGAGAAAAACAAGATAATATTGAATGAATAAACTGAGAAAGATGGATATTGTGGAAGAACGGTTCATTCAATATGAAAGAAGTGGGGAAGAAAACGGCGAAAAGGGAGGGGGGGTTGGGGTGGTAAGTGGAAAGGAAAAGACAGGAAAGAAATGAGGAGAAAGGAGAAGAGGCATAGGAACCGGAGGGAAAGGTGGGATGGGAGAAGGGCAATGGAAAGGGATGTTGGTGAACACACACACACACACACACACGTGACCCCCTCATTAACCTCTCACCACTTGCTTTTCACACCCACCTCTCACATCCCTCTCACCACACTCTTCTCTCTCGCGTAACTCCCATACACCCTTCCCCCCTCACCCCCCCCCACTTTATTCCAACTGCCCCTCTCCCTCCAACACTAAACTGTGCTCTCACCCACACTTCCAAACTGCTTCACAACTACACCTCTGAAATGCCTTTTAACTACACCTCCAAACTGCTCTCGCCTACGACGGCTTCCACCCATTACCTAGTCCACCTCCAAACTCCCACTATTTCTCACACCAGCACGTCCATGCACACACATGGGTACTACCTCAACCCTGATTGTGCCTGTACGAGTCCACTGTATACATGGGGACTTCAGCACCACCTCTGTACGGGCTTCAATACCCACCTACATCTTGTGCATCTCCATTGCACTCGTATTTCTAGAGCGTCGGGCGGTGTCTTGGCCAAGCCATCGAAGGTCAAACTTTTCACTACGAGAACTGGAAATGTCCCTCTTCCTCCTCCTCCTCCTCTCACACCTGACCCTTAAGCCTTCGCACTCGTGCTCCCTCCTTCTCCTCTTCCCCTTCCCTATAACCCTCCCTCTTAACCTAGGGGAGAGGAGAACTCCTCCCTAAAATCCCTATTCCCCCTTTCTATGAAATACAACCTCCCTATAATAACCCCTTACCCCCCTCTCTCTCCTTCCCACCACCGCCCGCCCGCCCGCCAACCACCCCAGCCACCCACACTCACACACACACACACACACTCACCAACCAACCAACCACCTGGCCTTCACTAATTGGTAACACGACGCCGTAATAACTCCCTAACGAGCGGCTGACGATCATTTTGGTCGTTCCCCCCCTCCAGACGCAGAGGGCATCTCGCGAAAGCACAAAGGAAACAGCGATAAATGGGGTGAAAAGACGACTGAGCGTATGGTTGGCGTAAGATGGCGTAAGAGCCGATTAAGAGAGTGCGTACAGAGTCGGACGGTAATGTGAAAGACCCTTTACTTGTGTCGGATGGATACTTTATGATGTCCGAGATAAAAAAAAAAAGATATTTTAGATGTCGAAAAGATACAAAAAGATACTTTAAATGTTAGATAAAAGATATAAAAAGAGATGCTTGAAAATGTCGGATATAGACATAAAACGACACTTTAAATGTCGGACTAATGTAAAAAGATACCTTAAATGTCAGATAGATATAAAAAGATACTTCAAATGTCAGATAGATATAAAAAGACACTTCACAATCTCGGATAAAGATACAAAAATATCCTTCATCATCTCGGATAAAGATATATAAAGATACTTCATAACGCCGGATAAAGATGCAAAAAGATACTGGCTTACTCCCGGAGCTCTTCGCCTTCGCAACTGCGTGCATCTAGGACCTTCAACCCATCCCTTCCGTCAAGCATGCGTCTTGTCATCACTGGGAAATGCACTCACACACACAAACACACACACAACTGCTGACCCTACATGTATCTATAAGTAATACGTAAACACACCAACACACCTGGTTGTATGTGTGTGTGTGTGTGTGTGTGTGTGTGTGTGTGTACCCGTTTGTACTTGACGGGGAGGGTGTTCTACACTCGTGGAGGGAACGGAGGGTTCCATCTCTTAAACCATCTCTCATTATCATTCAGTACATTCCATTTATCCAGATCTCTTATCAAAGTGTATATATATATATATATATATATATATATATATATATATATATATATATATATACATTTTTAGCAAGCTTCTTGCTTCACCATATGCAAGGTCCTGTGACTTATCCCTGCATATTTTTCTATGCCTGTCGTGTCAACAGAGACCTGTCTTTTGCGCGTGTGTCGTGGGCAAAGCCTTACAAGATCTCCCAAGTGCAAATCACTATATGCCTCTCCCGTCAGCACTTCAGGTAGTACAGCCTCAGCGATTTCAGCCGATCCCGCCAAGTTCGAAGTCTCTGCCCCGTCAAAGCAGCTCCTTACGTCCACTGTCGAATTCTGCTGCGTCGCCCATCCGTACTGGTGGCGTTTAGCAAGCAAGAGGTATTTTCTGTTTCCGGGAGACTATTTGTGTCTTACCACTTCCCCCCTCCCCTTCCCAATCTCTTGTCTTGAAGATCCGCAAGATCCAGACCACCCTCTCTCTCTCTCTAAGGCAACTGTTGCTTCATTTTTCTTTTTTTTCGTTGAAGGAGAGGGTCATCAGTACTGTCATTATGTCATTAATACTTTCAAAAGTCTTTCCGCGGCGTTCACCATCGCTGTATGAAGGCGATCTCGGCATCATCATCTGTTACCTTAAACTGCCTGTGCAACAGAATGAACCAGATGTAAATCGAGTCTACATCATCAATCCAGCCCCCCCCCAAAAAAAAAAAAAAATCACATACGCCAGCCCGCCTGTGAGCGTAGCAGAGACGGTACAACGCCCCCCACCCCCTCACCTCCACAGACATTTTCACATGGGCAGACGCCCCTCACAGCCGAGCGGAAACGCAGGGAAAACACACACACACAAAAAAAAGGGGGGGGGGAGGGGAGAAATGCTTTCAGTCGAACGCTGTTAAATGTACATAGAGAGAACGCGGTGTGAAAAATGTGGGAAAGGGGGGTTGGTTGAAATTAGCGGGCAAACTCACGCCACACACACAGCTCATACGCCGACTGATTCGAATCATTGAGCTAAGAATGGAAAAAAAGGATAGAGGGGTGGGGCGGGTGGTCGAAATCATTGAGCTAAGAATGGAAAAAGGGAAAGAGGAGTGGGGGGGGTGTGTGGGGTGGGTGGTGTTTGCACTTATGCACAGAAGAGAGAGAGAGAGAGAGAGAGAGAGAGAGAGAGAGAGAGAGAGAGAGAGAGAGAGAGAGAGAAGGCAGGGGGGGGGGGTGGTTGTGATTTTTCTTTCTTCGCGTGCATGCGCCTCTTAAGCATTTACAACATGCACCGGAAATGGACCAGAGGCGGCGCGATCACTAACTAAAAATCACGCAGCGGCACTACAATCTATACAACGCAATAAGGCTATAAAACTAATCATGCCTGGACTAAAGATTCGTCGGACCGTATTCAGCAATCTGTATAATGCACTTAAAAATGATAAACAAGAGCGAGTCTAAAATAAGGTAAAAAAAAATATGAATTGAACATCATACACCGGTACCAATATTACCATCATGCGATTCAATCCGAAATTTAGACAAAGGTAAAAATATGAATTGAACATCATACACCGGTACCAATATTACCAACATGCGATTCAATCCAAAATTTAGACAAAGGTAAAAATATGAATTGAATATCATACACCGGTACCAATATTATCATCATGCGATTCAATCCGAAATTAAGACAAATGTTAATTATGTATTACGGAAGGTGGACTTTTGTCAAATACGGAGAAAAAGCAAAAAGAAAATTTGTATTGCTCATGGAAAAAAACTGCCATAAACTTAACTCAGGGTTAATGAGGTGTAAGGACAGACGGTTACGTACCTAGAACAGCCGGTTCTGTACATAGAACACCCGGCACCGTATTGAGAACAGCCGGTTCTGTAACAAGAACACCCAGCACCGTGTTCAGAACAGCCGGTTCTGTATCTAGAACACCCGGCATCATACTGAGAACAGCCGGTTCTGTATCTAGAACACCCGGCACCGTATTGAGAACAGCCGGTTCTGTATCTAGAACACCCGGCACCGTATTGAGAACAGCCGGTTCTGTATCTAGAACACCCGGCATCATACTGAGAACAGCCGGTTCTGCATGTAGAACACGCGGCACCGTGTTCAGGAACACCTGGAATCCATATACAAAACATCCGGTTCTATACGTCAAACAACCGGCACCGTACCTACAACTCCCGGCACTATATCGAAAAGAACCGGGACCGTCTCTTTACGGCGCTCCACCTGGAAACAGCTGGCTTTTAATTTCAAGGCCGCCCCCCCCAACCCCCCCAGAAGCAGCCAGTAATTAAAATCAGGCAATGATACTTAAAATTACATGTAGCTGGTTGACTACAATTAATGCAAAAGTTATAACCATCTGAATTATGCAAATACGTAAGACTATCTGCAAAGTGTGTGTGTGTGTGTGCGTGTGTTGTGTGTGTGTGTGTGTGTGTGTGTGTGTGTGTGTGTGGTGCGTGTGTGTGTGTGTGTGTGTGTGTGTGTGTGTGCGTGCGTGTGTTGTGTGTGTGTGTGTGTGTGTGTGTGTGTGTGTACGTGTGTGTGTGTGTGTGTGTGTGCGTGTGTGTGCGCGTGTGTTGTGTGTGTGTGCGCAGATTTAGCGTAGATGGATATCTCAGATATGATTTCATCAGTAAGCGCCCGTCTAGTCGAATGGAATGGAAACATATTATTGAGTGATTTCTCTCCTCCTCCCCTTCCCTCCCCTATGACTTGCTCGCCGTTTCCCGAGTTAGTAATGCAGCGCCATGAGCAGACGAAGGAAGGCCAGGTTCGCTCACATCCCATTCTCCGGTTGTTACGTGCAATGCACGACGCCAAATACCCTTGGGCACGACGGTACGACACCAACACGACGGTACGACCCTTGGGCACGACGGTACGACACCAACACGACGGTACGACCCCTGAACACGACGGTACGACCCTTGAGCACGACGGTACGACACCAACACGACGCTACGTCCCCTTGGGCACGACGGTACGACACCAACACGACGGTACGTCTTCTGGGCACGATGGTACGACCCTTGGGCACGACGGTGCGACCTTTGAGGACGATGGCATCACCCCCCCCCCCACGACAGGTCAAAGGTCACGCCATTTAGGCTGAATTCAACCGTCGTCATTATCTAATTTATCAATCTATCATTTTTTCTCATGTCAGCCGAGGCGACACGGGACACTGAATACCCTGATCCCCATTTTCTATCCCACCATTCTCCATTTTCTCCTCAGATCCAATCCTTCAAACCTAACTCCATCATCACATACATATACAAAAAAAATGTATCACATACATAAAAAAATATATATATCAACACAGTCTAGCAGTTAAGAAAAAAAAAATAGAAGGGGGTGAGGAGGGCCCAAATGTTAAATTTAACATCAGGATAGCAAAATAGAAAAAAAAAACACACACACACAACATTGTAAAAAAAAAAAAAAATGGCTCAGGCAACCTTCTGTAAATAATTCACAAGTGTAATGTTTGCCGTAATATGTTTGGTAAATACGTGTTCGGCAAACATAAACCAGGGGGTTCCGACACAAGCCTTCCACTTTGAGCGAATGAACGCATGCAATACTTTTGCATGCCGGTGCATACAGAAATAAATGCATTCATTTTCTATTCTTTTCTTTTTCTACATCGCTTCACAGTGAGAGAGATGAATGCACGCTTCTGCATAACAATGCACAGTTCTGATGAGAATGCACGCTTCTGCATAGCAGTGCACAGTTCTGATGAGAATGCACGCTTCTGCATAACAATGCACAGTTCTGAAGTGAATGCACGATTCTGCATAACAGTGCACAGTTCTGATGAGAATGCACACGCTTCTGCATAACAATGCACAGTTCTGATGAGAATGCACACGCTTCTGCATAGCAATGCACAGTTCTGAAGTGAATGCACACACTTCTGCATATCAGTGCACAGTTCTGATGAGAATGCACACGCTTCTGCATAACAATGCACAGTTCTGATGAGAATGCACGCTTCTGCATAACAATGCACAGTTCTGATGAGAATGCACGCTTCTGCATAACAATGCACAGTTCTGATGAGAATGCACGCTTCTGCATAACAATGCACAGTTCTGATGAGAATGCACGCTTCTGCATAACAATGCACAGTTCTGATGAGAATGCACGCTTCTGCATAACAATGCACAGTTCTGATGAGAATGCACGCTTCTGCATAACAATGCACAGTTCTGATGAGAATGCACGCTTCTGCATAACAATGCACAGTTCTGATGAGAATGCACGCTTCTGCATAACAATGCACAGTTCTGATGAGAATGCACGCTTCTGCATAACAATGCACAGTTCTGATGAGAATGCACGCTTCTGCATAACAATGCACAGTTCTGATGAGAATGCACGCTTCTGCATAACAATGCACAGTTCTGATGAGAATGCACGCTTCTGCATAACAATGCACAGTTCTGATGAGAATGCACGCTTCTGCATAACAATGCACAGTTCTGATGAGAATGCACGCTTCTGCATAACAATGCACAGTTCTGATGAGAATGCACGCTTCTGCATAACAATGCACAGTTCTGATGAGAATGCACGCTTCTGCATAACAATGCACAGTTCTGATGAGAATGCACGCTTCTGCATAACAATGCACAGTTCTGATGAGAATGCACGCTTCTGCATAACAATGCACAGTTCTGATGAGAATGCACGCTTCTGCATAACAATGCACAGTTCTGATGAGAATGCACGCTTCTGCATAACAATGCACAGTTCTGATGAGAATGCACGCTTCTGCATAACAATGCACAGTTCTGATGAGAATGCACGCTTCTGCATAACAATGCACAGTTCTGATGAGAATGCACGCTTCTGCATAACAATGCACAGTTCTGATGAGAATGCACGCTTCTGCATAACAATGCACAGTTCTGATGAGAATGCACGCTTCTGCATAACAATGCACAGTTCTGATGAGAATGCACGCTTCTGCATAACAATGCACAGTTCTGATGAGAATGCACGCTTCTGCATAACAATGCACAGTTCTGATGAGAATGCACGCTTCTGCATAACAATGCACAGTTCTGATGAGAATGCACGCTTCTGCATAACAATGCACAGTTCTGATGAGAATGCACGCTTCTGCATAACAATGCACAGTTCTGATGAGAATGCACGCTTCTGCATAACAATGCACAGTTCTGATGAGAATGCACGCTTCTGCATAACAATGCACAGTTCTGATGAGAATGCACGCTTCTGCATAACAATGCACAGTTCTGATGAGAATGCACGCTTCTGCATAACAATGCACAGTTCTGATGAGAATGCACGCTTCTGCATAACAATGCACAGTTCTGATGAGAATGCACGCTTCTGCATAACAATGCACAGTTCTGATGAGAATGCACGCTTCTGCATAACAATGCACAGTTCTGATGAGAATGCACGCTTCTGCATAACAATGCACAGTTCTGATGAGAATGCACGCTTCTGCATAACAATGCACAGTTCTGATGAGAATGCACGCTTCTGCATAACAATGCACAGTTCTGATGAGAATGCACGCTTCTGCATAACAATGCACAGTTCTGATGAGAATGCACGCTTCTGCATAACAATGCACAGTTCTGATGAGAATGCACGCTTCTGCATAACAATGCACAGTTCTGATGAGAATGCACGCTTCTGCATAACAATGCACAGTTCTGATGAGAATGCACGCTTCTGCATAACAATGCACAGTTCTGATGAGAATGCACGCTTCTGCATAACAATGCACAGTTCTGATGAGAATGCACGCTTCTGCATAACAATGCACAGTTCTGATGAGAATGCACGCTTCTGCATAACAATGCACAGTTCTGATGAGAATGCACGCTTCTGCATAACAATGCACAGTTCTGATGAGAATGCACGCTTCTGCATAACAATGCACAGTTCTGATGAGAATGCACGCTTCTGCATAACAATGCACAGTTCTGATGAGAATGCACGCTTCTGCATAACAATGCACAGTTCTGATGAGAATGCACGCTTCTGCATAACAATGCACAGTTCTGATGAGAATGCACGCTTCTGCATAACAATGCACAGTTCTGATGAGAATGCACGCTTCTGCATAACAATGCACAGTTCTGATGAGAATGCACGCTTCTGCATAACAATGCACAGTTCTGATGAGAATGCACGCTTCTGCATAACAATGCACAGTTCTGATGAGAATGCACGCTTCTGCATAACAATGCACAGTTCTGATGAGAATGCACGCTTCTGCATAACAATGCACAGTTCTGATGAGAATGCACGCTTCTGCATAACAATGCACAGTTCTGATGAGAATGCACGCTTCTGCATAACAATGCACAGTTCTGATGAGAATGCACGCTTCTGCATAACAATGCACAGTTCTGATGAGAATGCACGCTTCTGCATAACAATGCACAGTTCTGATGAGAATGCACGCTTCTGCATAACAATGCACAGTTCTGATGAGAATGCACGCTTCTGCATAACAATGCACAGTTCTGATGAGAATGCACGCTTCTGCATAACAATGCACAGTTCTGATGAGAATGCACGCTTCTGCATAACAATGCACAGTTCTGATGAGAATGCACGCTTCTGCATAACAATGCACAGTTCTGATGAGAATGCACGCTTCTGCATAACAATGCACAGTTCTGATGAGAATGCACGCTTCTGCATAACAATGCACAGTTCTGATGAGAATGCACGCTTCTGCATAACAATGCACAGTTCTGATGAGAATGCACGCTTCTGCATAACAATGCACAGTTCTGATGAGAATGCACGCTTCTGCATAACAATGCACAGTTCTGATGAGAATGCACGCTTCTGCATAACAATGCACAGTTCTGATGAGAATGCACGCTTCTGCATAACAATGCACAGTTCTGATGAGAATGCACGCTTCTGCATAACAATGCACAGTTCTGATGAGAATGCACGCTTCTGCATAACAATGCACAGTTCTGATGAGAATGCACGCTTCTGCATAACAATGCACAGTTCTGATGAGAATGCACGCTTCTGCATAACAATGCACAGTTCTGATGAGAATGCACGCTTCTGCATAACAATGCACAGTTCTGATGAGAATGCACGCTTCTGCATAACAATGCACAGTTCTGATGAGAATGCACGCTTCTGCATAACAATGCACAGTTCTGATGAGAATGCACGCTTCTGCATAACAATGCACAGTTCTGATGAGAATGCACGCTTCTGCATAACAATGCACAGTTCTGATGAGAATGCACGCTTCTGCATAACAATGCACAGTTCTGATGAGAATGCACGCTTCTGCATAACAATGCACAGTTCTGATGAGAATGCACGCTTCTGCATAACAATGCACAGTTCTGATGAGAATGCACGCTTCTGCATAACAATGCACAGTTCTGATGAGAATGCACGCTTCTGCATAACAATGCACAGTTCTGATGAGAATGCACGCTTCTGCATAACAATGCACAGTTCTGATGAGAATGCACGCTTCTGCATAACAATGCACAGTTCTGATGAGAATGCACGCTTCTGCATAACAATGCACAGTTCTGATGAGAATGCACGCTTCTGCATAACAATGCACAGTTCTGATGAGAATGCACGCTTCTGCATAACAATGCACAGTTCTGATGAGAATGCACGCTTCTGCATAACAATGCACAGTTCTGATGAGAATGCACGCTTCTGCATAACAATGCACAGTTCTGATGAGAATGCACGCTTCTGCATAACAATGCACAGTTCTGATGAGAATGCACGCTTCTGCATAACAATGCACAGTTCTGATGAGAATGCACGCTTCTGCATAACAATGCACAGTTCTGATGAGAATGCACGCTTCTGCATAACAATGCACAGTTCTGATGAGAATGCACGCTTCTGCATAACAATGCACAGTTCTGATGAGAATGCACGCTTCTGCATAACAATGCACAGTTCTGATGAGAATGCACGCTTCTGCATAACAATGCACAGTTCTGATGAGAATGCACGCTTCTGCATAACAATGCACAGTTCTGATGAGAATGCACGCTTCTGCATAACAATGCACAGTTCTGATGAGAATGCACGCTTCTGCATAACAATGCACAGTTCTGATGAGAATGCACGCTTCTGCATAACAATGCACAGTTCTGATGAGAATGCACGCTTCTGCATAACAATGCACAGTTCTGATGAGAATGCACGCTTCTGCATAACAATGCACAGTTCTGATGAGAATGCACGCTTCTGCATAACAATGCACAGTTCTGATGAGAATGCACGCTTCTGCATAACAATGCACAGTTCTGATGAGAATGCACGCTTCTGCATAACAATGCACAGTTCTGATGAGAATGCACGCTTCTGCATAACAATGCACAGTTCTGATGAGAATGCACGCTTCTGCATAACAATGCACAGTTCTGATGAGAATGCACGCTTCTGCATAACAATGCACAGTTCTGATGAGAATGCACGCTTCTGCATAACAATGCACAGTTCTGATGAGAATGCACGCTTCTGCATAACAATGCACAGTTCTGATGAGAATGCACGCTTCTGCATAACAATGCACAGTTCTGATGAGAATGCACGCTTCTGCATAACAATGCACAGTTCTGATGAGAATGCACGCTTCTGCATAACAATGCACAGTTCTGATGAGAATGCACGCTTCTGCATAACAATGCACAGTTCTGATGAGAATGCACGCTTCTGCATAACAATGCACAGTTCTGATGAGAATGCACGCTTCTGCATAACAATGCACAGTTCTGATGAGAATGCACGCTTCTGCATAACAATGCACAGTTCTGATGAGAATGCACGCTTCTGCATAACAATGCACAGTTCTGATGAGAATGCACGCTTCTGCATAACAATGCACAGTTCTGATGAGAATGCACGCTTCTGCATAACAATGCACAGTTCTGATGAGAATGCACGCTTCTGCATAACAATGCACAGTTCTGATGAGAATGCACGCTTCTGCATAACAATGCACAGTTCTGATGAGAATGCACGCTTCTGCATAACAATGCACAGTTCTGATGAGAATGCACGCTTCTGCATAACAATGCACAGTTCTGATGAGAATGCACGCTTCTGCATAACAATGCACAGTTCTGATGAGAATGCACGCTTCTGCATAACAATGCACAGTTCTGATGAGAATGCACGCTTCTGCATAACAATGCACAGTTCTGATGAGAATGCACGCTTCTGCATAACAATGCACAGTTCTGATGAGAATGCACGCTTCTGCATAACAATGCACAGTTCTGATGAGAATGCACGCTTCTGCATAACAATGCACAGTTCTGATGAGAATGCACGCTTCTGCATAACAATGCACAGTTCTGATGAGAATGCACGCTTCTGCATAACAATGCACAGTTCTGATGAGAATGCACGCTTCTGCATAACAATGCACAGTTCTGATGAGAATGCACGCTTCTGCATAACAATGCACAGTTCTGATGAGAATGCACGCTTCTGCATAACCCCATCTTCTATTCCTTATTGGTACCCCATCTTCTATTCTTTATTGGTACCCCATCTTCTATTCCTTACTGGTACCCCATCTTCTATTCTTTATTGGTACCCCATCTTCTATTCCTCACTAGTACCCATCTTCTATTCCTTACCGGTACCCATCTTCTACCTCTTTCCGGTACCCCATCTTCTATCTCTTTCCGGTACCCCATCTTCTACCTCTTTCCGGTATCCCATCTTCTACCTCTTTCCGGGACCCCATCTTCTCCCTCGTACCCCATCTTCTACCTCTTTCCGGTACCCCATCTTCTACCTCTTTCCGGTATCCCATCTTCTACCTCTTTCCGGGACCCCATCTTCTCCCTCGTACCCCATCTTCTACCTCTTTCCGGTACCCCATCTTCTATCCCTGACCGGTCCATCGTCGCCCATTCTTCAATGTTATCGCTTCCCGTCTTCCGTTTCCCCAGCAGACACTTGGTCGCCTCGCCCATCCTGTCTGTATTCTCCAGCTTACTCACACAACATCCCCCCACTCCACCACCACACACACACCCCCTTCCACTTCCACCACATTTAAACCCTCCCCCCCTCCCTCCTACCACAACAGCGTTGGCTAACACTCCACCCTTCAGCTCCCTACAGCCGCTACTCTCTCTCTCTCTCTCTCTCTCTCTCTCTCTCTCTCTCTCTCTCTCTCTCTCTCTCATAAGGTCGCGCCATCCCCGGACGGGAAGTGATCAATCCAACTATTTTTTCCCCCCCGCAACCAACCAACACACACACACACACACACACACACACACACACACACACATCGTATCAAACTGTGACGTACGCTTCTCCGGCGCTCCTGTTGTCGCACAAGGTCCAGCCCTACGGTCAAGAAGAGCGAGAGAGAGAGAGAGAGAGAGAGAGAGAGAGAGAGAGAGAGAGAGAGAGAGAGAGAGAGAGAGAGAGAGCGAGAGAGAGCGAGAGCGAGAGAGAGAGAGAGAGAGAGAGAGAGAGAGAGGGAGGAAAGGGTGGAAAAGGAAAGCAGGTCGGGTTGGGTGGGGGTGTATATACGAAGGCAATGCCTACAGTATAGTATGTCATCCATGAAGGGAGCCTGTTCAGCTGTGGCCAGTCAAGTCGTTTTCCGGTCAAGGGATCAAGGAGTGGCTGTCAAGTCGGTCCAGAGACCAGGGGGCGTGAGGGGTGAGGGTCGCAAAGTGCGACGTTCAAATGGCGGTCAACGCGCTAGAATGGCGGTCAAAGCGAGGCTCAGAGGGCCTAGAGGAGGTGCGCAAAGGACATGAGCGCCGTCAAGTTGAGGCTGCGAGAGCTTATTGTCCGACGGTCAAGGGGTCGAGACGCGGCCTCGACGCTCAATTTGACGGCCAAAAGGTTGTCAAGCCGTCAAGAGGGGAGGTAAAGGAGGCGGTCAAATCTTATTTCAACAGCTTCGTCGTTTGATTTTCCAACATCTATACTTAGGCAGTGGAGGACTTTTGGTGGGGTATTCCTTCCCTATGGTGAGTTTACCTTACCTACTGGGGGGTGGTTTGCCTCCTCTATGATAGGTATACCTTACCTATGATGGGTAAACCCTACCTATGGTGGGTACACTTGCCTATGGTGGATAAACCTTACTTCGGGTGGGTCCATCTAAGATGGGTCGACCGTCCCAAAAGGTGGGTAAAACCTTATCTATTGATGGGTTTACCTTACCCATAGTGAGTTTACCTTACCTACGACGGGTTTACCTTACCCATAGTGAGTTTACCTTACCTACGACGGGTTTACCTTACCTGTGGTGGTGCGTACATTCTATCTAGGACGGAGCTACCATACCTATACCTAACATTAAGCTTTAGGGGACGTCTTCTAACCCCGTGGCACGGGGTGCGACGGTATCATCCTTCACTGTAAAAAAAAAAAAAGAAAGAAAGAAGAAGACCTGGACCATCAGGCTGTTTGATGCAGCAGGTCTGGGGGGTTCTGCGGATACCCAAGCCACAAGAACAGTTTTTTTTTTTAATGGCAGGAACGAAGAAGAAACTGGAGGGTTTGGGCGACTTAATTAAGAATCCAAAAGAGCAAGAAACTCCTCGCACGCTCGTAGACTTCATCATCACAGGATGTCACAACGTGACAAAAAGAGGGTCAACAACAGGTAACGCTTAACCCAGGTACACGTAACACCAACACACACACAAAGAGTAACGCCACTTCTGTAACGGGGGCAACAAACACCACACCCCCCCTTTTCATACCCGCTCCTGCTCCTCCCCCAACATCTTCAGGATCCGTAGCGAAAACATCCCAGCCTTGCGAAGACACAGGGGGTGGTGGCAAGGGGCAAGGCTGGATGCGACCAGACCCGACCAGACCAAGACGAACCAGCCAGCCTCCGCCCCCCACCACACCACACCTGGCAGCACAATCACCATGCTATCTATGCTCGCCTCCATCCCAATCTCAGGAAGCAGGTCTAATCAAGCGTGTCGACGAGTGATTGGGAGCAGTGAGGATGTTTGCCCACGAGTCCCAAGCCGGGAGGAGGAGGAGGAGGAGGAGGAGGAGGAGGAGGAGGAGGAGGTGGAGGAGGAGGTGGTGGTGGAGGTGAAGGAAGGGGGAGGGATGGAGTGTGCACCCGCATTCAACCCATCACTTCTTATCAAAGTGGCTACGAGAAGCTCCTTCCATGATTTCTCCTCCTCCTTCTCCTCCCCCGCACCACCAACTCTTGTTCTTCGCTCCCTACAGCGAAGTTCAGAGGGTTCTTGCTATCTATCTATCTATCTATCTATATATATATATATATATATATATATATATATATATATATATATATATATATATATATATATACATATTTCTTCCGTATATGTTCGACATTTCCCGTGTTTGAAACAGGGTCAAGAACAGTGAAAAAATGGCTATAGGTTACAACCACAAATTGGCTGTCATTATATAAACATATACATATTATATAATCCAACCCAACATCAATTTCTAGTACGATTAGTTAACTGCTATCTACTATGAGCTCCCAGTTGCGTAATATCAGCAACATGTCAAGCGTGTGTTGTTTTCAGGCGAATGGCTCCCCAACGACAATAGACCGTCATTCGATCATCTCTTCATCTATCCACGTAGGCACACACAAAACCAGAGGAAAAAACCTGTCAGTAATGAGGATGGGTCACGGGGGATGAAAGCTTAAAGATGGTTTTCATTTGACGGGGTGGAGAAATAAGCTGCGGAGAACAGACTTGTGTGAGAAGGACTTATAGGGGGGAGGGACTGGCATCATGGCAGCCCATAGTATTATACAAGCCCGTAGCTAGAACACAAGGAGCTGTAGGTGGTGTGGAGCAAAAGAGGGGGGCAGAGAGGTGGGCAAGAAAGACAATCACTGAGTTGATACGCTGAAATACAGGGAAAGGAGAGAGAGAGAGAGAGAGAGAGAGAGAGAGAGAGAGAGAGAGAGAGAGAGAGAGAGAGAGAGAGAGAGAGAGAGGCCTTAAGCTTGCATATAAACACTTATCGAGTTTCATTTTTCCCCCGTGGACTCATAGGAATATCTTGATCACGCGCAAAATCGTGATCCTTTCCAATATATATATATATATATATATATATATATATATATATATATATATATATATATATATATATATACACGCAACACTCGCGGGAAGCATGACGGGCACACGAGTTCCCATGCCTGACGTATCTGCCCCGGAGATCGGAAAAAAAATGTACGTCCAGAACACAATGAGTTAATTTTCGGGCCATTAGACCCGCGAGTAATTAGCAGTTCTGACTTGATGAAGCGATGAGACGAGGGGGGGAGACGCTCTGTGAATGTCTGTCACCGGCCGATGGATATTAAGGGTGACGCTTGAACACACACACACACACACACACACACACACGGAAGGCCAACATCTCTATCCCTACGAGGCTTCAAGGCGGTATCTCCTCTCTCTCCGTTTGACAATGTGTATATACACATTACCACACTATATACATATATATACATATATATATATATATATATATATATATATATATATATATATATATATATATATACACACACACACACACACCAACACTATATACACATCCCATTCACATCCCACATAAATGACAAGTCAGCCCCACTCCCTGTGTGTGTATATATATCCGTCACCATAAAACACACACATTCACCGCAGCTCATCCAACGCATGCGTCACCATGCCCCGTCCGCATGCGCCATCTGTCCTCATAAACGTGTCACCACGTCAAGCACTCGCGGTGACCCCCCGGCAAACACTTACCTTGGCCCCACAGCAAGCACTCCATACCAACCATTTATCAAACGCGCTTGGATGATGACGGCAGCTTGTGTGTGTGTGTGTGTCCTGAGCCTGGGAATCGAACCGGGCCCAACGGATGAAACCGACCGCAAAATGTCGCCCCCGCTCTCCAAACTCGCCGTCACAAGACCAGGCCTCAACCGAGCCCCCATTTTCTACACTAGTATAACGGCCGGTGATGAAAAAAAAAGGGGTTGACTTGCTTATGTCTGTCAACCCCCCCCCCTCTCTCTCTCTCTCTCTCTCTCTCTCTCTCTCTCTCTCTCTCTCTCTCTCTCTCTCTACGTACGTCTCAAACTACGAGAGGAGGAACAAGAGGATGGCCGGAGACGTAGGCGAAGGGGATGTCAGTTTTGGACTAATTGATTTTGTTTACCAGAGTTGTGGCTTCAGGGGAAGATGGTCTATTTATCTATTCACTTTCATCGTATGTGAACGTGTGTGTGTCTCTCATGCTCACGCCGTCGATCACATACGCAACGATGTTTTCCTCATAAGTGATCACATCCACGAAGATGTTTTTTTCCATACTATCGATCACATACCCTGTTTACACCACATACTCGATCACATATACCCTAAGATGTTTACACCACATACTCGATCACATCCACCGAGATCACCTCCCCCCCCCCCACACACACACCCACATCACCAACATCCATCACATCCTAGCGTATCCTACGCGCATGTCTGTTCTTATCCGAATCACCTCGTGTGTACCTCCTACCCCTACACATGCACCCCCCACCTCACCACCCTCTTTCTTCCCTTCCCCCCCCACCCCACACCCCTCTCCTCTCCTCCGCCCCGCCCCTAACACCCGTAGGACGATGTCCCTCGAGATGTTCCCTAGGGGGAGGGGAAAGGGGGGATGAAGGAGGGTGGCGGTGGTGGTTGGGAGTTGGGAGGAGGTGGCTGGTTAGGAGAAGGGAGGGGAGGGAAGGTAGGTAAGGGGGAGAGGAGGAGGAGGAGGAGAGGAGTCCCAGGAGTAGGGGGGGGGTAGAGGGAGGGGGTAGTCGAGCGAACAGGCGAGGAAGGGGCCTCCCTCCCTCCCTCTCCCACCTCCTCCTCCGTCTCAACGGGGCAACATTGGATACGCCAACACCAAGAAATCCAGCGACTCTCGCTATCAATTGTAATTAACTGCAGTCTACATCTTAAACCTCCCCATCCCTCCCCCTCAACTCTCTTCCTCTCTATCCCCACCCTCACTTCAATCTAACCCCCGCCACCCACAACCCACCACCACCCCACACCAGGGAAACCTCACCACGTACACATTCACAACCTCACAACATGTTTCAAGTTCAGTCATCTCCAGTTGTCACACACACACACACACACACACACACACACACACACACACACACACACACACACACATACCAATTATACTCCAAAGTTATAGATAGCCACACTAGAGGGTTGTTATGCACAACCTTTAAACAAACTACCATGAGCGAGTTTTTTTTTTCTTTGTGTGTGTGTCCGTGTGTGACGCTTAGAGCTGGACAGAGAGAGAGAGAGAGAGAGAGAGAGAGAGAGAGAGAGAGAGAGAGAGAGAGAGAGAGAGAGAGAGGCAGGCCCAGCATCCCTCCCCAGTCCGCCTCACCTCCTCTTACCCTACCACACCGTGGGCCTGGGCCCGTAATACCACATGCGAAAGCACTCGGAACACAACCAACCAGGGCGCCCTCGCTATACACACTTCTAACCCCAACCCCTCCTCCCCACACACACACACCTCTCTCTCTCTCTCTCTCTCTCTCTCTCTCTCTCTCTCTCTCTCTCTCTCTCCCTGCCGATGGTGGGAGGGGCGGGGTGGTGTGTGTGGGGTGGTGTGGACGGCCTCTCTCTCTCTCTCTCTCTCTCTCCCCCTCACACACACTCTCTCTCTCCCTCTTGCTACACTCACAGACGATCGGGAGTGCACCGCGTCAATCAGGGTGTCCATTATTCCCCCACGCAGGACTCTGGGGTGGAGGGTGGGGTGTTGCCTCTTGTTATGGTACCCGGCGCGACTAAGCGATAATCCACCATCCAGGCCTAACTAATCCCTCTTTTTACCACGAGGCGAACGCGGAATCGCGCCGAGGAGTGGTCACTGGTAGGGTCGCGCGTCCCGACGCCCGCCGCCGACCCCGGCTTCGGCCTACGCGTTCTTCACCCACCCACAACCCCCATTCACACCACCCCAACCACCAACCTACTCCCCCAACCACTTGTTCTTCGTCCCCCACCCCCACCTACTACAGATCCGTACGCGTTCGATACACGAGGTCAAATCCACGCGGAGGAAGACTGGTATATTAAATAACCACGACGAAGGAGGGGGGCGAATAAATTCACGGTCAAACATCGCTGAAAATGGTCGGGAGGGAAGCCAATCCTCCACTCGGTGGTAGGGATCGGGATGCATCCAGTCTGGGACAGGTTTGACCAAGGTAGTACAAAAAGACCCTTCGCTCCCTCCCTCCCTCCCTCTCCGCTCCCTCCCTCCCTCCCTCTCCGCTCCTCACCCTCCCTCCCTCCTCTTCTCACCCTCCCTCCCTCCTCTCCCTCAACACAGGGAGAATACCATGCGCCCAGTGTGAGGCCGCCCCTTATCATCATCATGGCCGACCGCCTCACCTCTTAACCTCCTACCAACCTCCCTCACACTTTCCACCTGGTCACCTCACTAATCCTCCCCCCCCACCTTCCACAACCTCCTCCTCCTCCTCTTCCAACCTCGTGCCACGACCCACTGCTCACCTCCTACTTACACCATTACCTCTCACACCGAAGCCCATCCCCCTTACTCGTATCTAGCTACCTCACAAACCCCCATACCTGTTTATTTCGTTCCCTCATTACCTCATCCCTAAAGACACTATTACCTAGCCTACCCTACCCCCCATTCAATACCTCACCTAGTCACCTCATAACTCAGCTAGGCGCGCCCTTGCACCTCGCCTAGATAACCTATCCACACTATATATTCACCTAAACGTTCTCACCCACCGTATATTCACCTAGACACTCTTCCCCCTCCCCCACCCCCTGCCCTATATATATTCACCTAGACACCCTTCCCTCCCTCCTCCCATCGAATCCAAGTCCCTCACACCTACTGTAGGCCTCACACACCTTCCCACGACCACCACAGACACCTGACACCTCACACCACCTCGTCACCTAAAAAAAAAAC
>NC_092234.1:8929093-9019093 GCF_036320965.1 Panulirus ornatus
TTATCCCCGTTTTCAATAATGATTTAATTACCAAAAAAATAAAGTATACCCTCTATAAGCAACCCAGTTTTATCTATCATAACAGTGTTGTCATTCGCTTTTAAACTGTCACCTTTCATCTTGATCTCAACTATAAATCGCTCCAGCGTTACTTAAAAGAGTTATCTCTGTATGACATCGCTCTACCATCCTCAATCTAAGACGCTCTTGGATCCACCAAGCTGTTTCTGTCAGTAGAGCGATGCCAGTCAGCTCACGAGACAGCGTAGGATAATATATATATATCTTTCTTTTTCTTTCATACTATTCGCCTTTTCCCGCGTTAGCGAGGTAGCGTTAAGAACAGAGGACTGGGCCTTTGAGGGAATATCCTCACCTGGCCCCCTTCTCTGTTCCTTCTTTTGGGGGAAAAAAATATATATCTTAAAATCCTTCGATATTTCTTCTTTTTTTCTTCGATCTTAAATAACTTTTCCCTGATGATTTCCATAAGACGATTTGTCCACGATAATTTCTATACTTTATATATATATATATATATATATATATATATATATATATATATATATATATATATATATCTTATCAATCCCTGCTCTTACGATTAACCAAACTATCACTCGCATAATTCCGTACTTTTAACTACCTTTTAATCTCGCTTACCAGTACAATACATCATTATATCATCACTGTTATTAAGGTTACAATTGCCATCTTTACGCTCGTGTGTGCGTGTGTGTGTGTGTGTGTGTGTGTGTGAGAGAGAGAGAGAGAGAGAGAGAGAGAGAATTTGGTACCTTCCGTTGCATCAAGGGTTGTATAGAAAATTAAAAAAAAAAAAAAAACCATGAATTCACTTTTTTTTCTATTCATTCTCGAACGACGAATGAAAAAAAAAAGATATACTAACTCACACACAAGAGGGAGGGGGAAGGACGGGAGGGGGGAGGGAGGGAGGGGGGGAGGAGGGGAAGGAGGGGGGGGTAAAAAGTAGAAAAAAAAAATGTACCTTTGATGATGCTCTTGGGCAAGCAAGGAGCTATGAAAAATTGACGTGAAGGCAGATACGTGTCCTCAGTGTAGTGTGTGTGTGTGTGTGTGTGTGTTACCTTAAAATGCAAAAGGAAAACAGGAAGGCGAAGCGTAAGATGCAAAGAATGCGTACACAGGGCGATGGAAAGCGTAACATGTGAAGTGGCAGTGGGGGGAGGGGGGTGGGAAGGGTTAAACTGATGCGAAAGGAGGGAAGTGGAAAGATGTGACAGCCACTGAAGTAAACACGAGAGAGAGAGAGAGAGAGAGAGAGAGAGAGAGAGAGAGAGAGAGAGAGAGAGAGAGAGAGAGAGAGAGAATTTCAAAAGAATGAAATATGAGAATGAATTAAAAATCAGGAGAAAACGTGAAAGGAAAGAAAAATAAAATGGGGGGGAACGCTCGGAGAAGAAATTAGAAAATGAATGAAAATAATGAATAGCTAAAGCAAAGGAAATATACAGAGACGGTAGAATGAAAGATGAAAGACAGGGAATGAAAAAGGAAGGAAGGAAGGAATGAAATGAATGATATAATGAAAAAGGTTAACCGATATATATATATATATATATATATATATATATATATATATATATATATATATATATATATATAGATAGATAGATAGATAGATAGACATATAGATAGATAATGTTGATCACACTGGTCCGAGTTGATAGTTATGAAAGCGAAATCACAATTCATTAGGAGTTCAGTTAATTTCATTTAACATGTAGAGATAAACTACACGTTAAATAAAAATTTCCTGAACTCCAACTGAATTGCGATTTCACCATCATATATATATATATATATATATATTTTTTTTTTTTTTTTTTTTTTCATACTATTCGCCATTTCCCGCGTTTGCGAGGTAGCGCTAAGAACAGAGGACTGGGCCTTAGAGGGAAAATCCTCACCTGGCCCCCTTCTCTGTTCCTTCTTTTGGAAAATAAAAAAAAAAAAAAAAAAACGAGAGGGGAGGACTTCCAGCCACCCGCTCCCTCCCCTTTTAGTCGCCTTCTACGACACGCAGGGAATACGTGGGAAGTATTCTTTCTCCCCTATCCCCAGGGGATATATATACATATATACATATATATATATATATATATATATATATATGTATATATATATATATATATATATATATATATATATATATATATATATATATATATATATATTTCTCTCCTTTTTTGTCATTTCCCGTGTTAGCGAGGTAGCGTTAAGAACAGAGAACTGAGCCTTAGAGGGAATATCCTCACTTGACCCCCTTCTCTGTTCCTTCTTTCGGAACACACACCTTTAGCACTACAGGGTTGGCGTGTTCAGGAACAGGACAGCAGAACAGCAGAGGAAACAGAAGCGGAAACAGAAGCAGGTTAAGAGACAGCAGAGCATCGAACAGGAGTAAAGCAACAGAGGACAAATGAAAATGGAATGTGTAGGTACCAACTTGAGGTGACAAGAGCGATCATCTACCCTTCGCTACAAGAGCGGTCATCTACCCTCTGCTACAAGAGCGATCATCTACCCTTTGGTATATATTTCTCACAGATCAAGATTGATGAGCAAAAAAAAAACAAAAAAAAACGGGAAAACTAAAGAGTGGAGCATCTGCGAGGACGGAGACGTCAATCACACACGCGCGGGCGTAATTCACCTTCATCAACGCCAGATGGACGCAGGGACGCAGACATGAACGCCCATGATGGACGCATGGAGACATCAACGACCATGATGGACGCATGGAGACATCAACGCCCATGATGGACGCATGCAGACATCAACGCCCATGATGGACGCATGGAGACATCAACGCCCATGATGGACGCAGGGAGACATCAACGCCCCTGATGGACGCAGGGAGACATCAACGCCCATGATGGACGCAGGGAGACATCAACGCCCATGATGGACGCAGGGTGACATCAACGCCCATGATGGACGCAGGGAGACATCAACGCCCATGATGGACGCAGGGAGACATCAACGCCCATGATGGACGTAGGGAGACATCAACGCCCATGATGGACGTAGGGAGACATCAACGCCCATGATGGACGCAGGGAGACATCAACGCCCCTGATGGACGTAGGGAGACATCAACGCCCATGAGCAGAGAGAGAGAGAGAGAGAGAGAGAGAGAGAGAGAGAGAGAGAGAGAGAGAGAGAGAGAGAGAGAGAGAGAGAAGCCTGTCCTCGCCAGGGTGGTAGTACCTTCAGAATCTCTAGGGTTGGAGGAAACTCCAGGCCAGAGCAAGCAGGAACGGAGTGTGCCACGGTAAAGCCAAGCAGCACCCAGCTAAGCAGGAGGAAGAGGAATGCCCATGGAGCCAAGCAGTAACCCCCTTCCCAAAAAAAAAAAGAAGCAGAAATAAGGAGGAGGAAGAGGTAGACATGTATAAAGCAGGAGGGAACTGAAGGAGTGTTGTAGAAACATAAGACTTAAAAAACAGGTCAGAGGGGTCTCTCTCTCTCTCTCTCTTCTCTCTCTCTCTCTCTCTCTCTCTCTCTCTCTCTCTCTCTCTCTCTCTCTCTCTCTCTCTCCTTTAGGACCGTCTTTGTCCCGGGATAAACCACGCAGGCCCTCCATACCCCTCCTTGGGGAACCCTCAAGTATGTGGGAGGCACACACACACACACTGCCCACACCCTCCTCATACCTCGGCCGCAGTGCTACGGTCATACTGGCCTTGGTAAACACCTTACCACGGTCACGCTCATCATACTGGCCTACATTACCACCAACACGTTCATACTGGTTCACACGGACACGACAATGCTCACATTGTCCCACACACACACACAAACACACACACACACAGGGGGGAGGATGTATCTCTGGTTAATTAAGTAGCAGCATGTGGATCAGGTATGGCGCGACAGCTTTTCGCTACGCCCAAAGCGACTTCGCCAACTCCACCTTCAGCATCTCATGTATTGTCGTTCAGAAAAATTTTTTTTTTACCATTTACTTCCTCGAGAACGATCGTCATGGCTCAAGATGCCAAGAACGGACGCTTGTGTGGTGGGGGGGAGAAAATGGGACAAAGAACAGTTGGATGATCCTAAAATCCTCACTTCGGAAGCCATGGCGACACACACCAAGCGACGGGGGTCTGATTACAGGCTCTGGGTAATTGAGGTATGGGGAATGCTTAACTCAAATGACGATCCTTGAGAATGAGAGGTGAAAGGCTACGTCGTGGCTCAAGTGATGGATCGTACCGTCCGAACGTCAGCGTCAAACGCCGTCGCAGACAAGGGATCGCATCGTCGATCTCAAAGGATCGTACCCCGTCGTCGCACAGTGATCGTACCGTCGCACGTAGGGGTTCGTACCATCGTTTGCAGAGGTGGCATCATCATTCACACGGTGTGTGTGTGTGTGTGTGTGTGTGTGTGTGTGTGTGTGTGTGTGTGTGTGTGTACGGCATCTCAACAGTCCTATATTTTCACCTCTCGCTCCACCCTCAGAGCGTCTCTCTCTCTCTCTCTCTCTCTCTCTCTCTCTCTCTCTCTCTCTCTCTCTCTCTCTCTCTCTCTATCCCTCCAAACGCAGCCACACTTTCTTAAAGCTAAAACCCCCACCTTCAAAATTACGAGGGTAATCACTAGTCTTAATCACCCCTTGGAGGATACAACTTAAGCCCTAACCTCTCCCCCCGTACTCAAGCCCCGTCCTCTTCCCCGACCCACCCTCACTCCCTCACCGCACGACGACGAAGACAACGCCACCCCACCCCCATCCCTCTCGAGCCATCCCCCCCCGACGTCAAGCTCATCCCTCTCACACCCCCGTCATCAACCACGAGAGGTACATCTGAATAATAGTATATCAGACGCGCCCGGGAACACACGGCTTGTTTTAATTACGGAGCTCGGCGCGTAGGGAGGTCGTCCCTCACGTGTCTGTGCGACCCAGCGACGGGGCCACCACCCACATCCCTCCTCCTCCTCCTCCTCCTCCCCGAGCAGTCGTGCACACTCTCGCTGGTGGACATCGTCAGACACCTCTTCCACAGGGCCCTTTACGGACGACTAAGCTGGCTGCTTTAGATCCAGGGGTGGAGCAGTGTCTTCGCGGCTTTAGGAGGGAGGGAGGAGGAAGAAGAAGAGGAGGAGGAGGAGGAAGGTGTGTGAGGGCACAGTAGCAATTATCCTGACTTGTTCTGCTGGGGTGCTAAAGGCGTGTTTTATTCTCCTGTCCTTCCAATACTTGTCTACCCCCTTTATTTAGCTTTATCATACAATAAAATACATTATTCATTTTCAGTACGTATTCTGTCTCTAAGTACTCAAGAGACTATTCATACACCGGAACTACTATCATCTTCGCTCCTCCAGACCTGCGTACTTCATCTCTCCCTTTTGTCTAACCCGTCGCACACAGGGATCGTACCGTCAAGCTCAAGGATCGTAACCCCGTCGCACAGTAATCGTACCGTCAATCTCAAATATCGTATAAAGTCCCTGAAATTTAAATGACGTGCCCCCCCTTTTTTTACACAGCTTTTCAAACGCTGTTATACACCAAAAGCAAACACCACCACACCCTGAACTGAACCCCCTCCCTCCCTCAACAAGTCATGAGCAGATCTCCCATCTACTGTGTTCAACATCTATCTTAATACACATCACAATCTACTTGATGAATACATAATCCCCCCCAAAAAATCCTCTCCCACCTCAAGCTGCTTCCAGCGATGATTTGGGGGGAAGGGAGGGGAGAGAACCATGGATATTCCTCCCCCCTAACCCCCCGCAGATAAGAAGAGATAACTTTTATTTTTTAGTCTTGTAATAAAGATAATGAAAAGGAGGATTCTTGGAGGAGCAAGTACACAGCCTGGCTGTGTGTGTGTGTGTGTGTGTGTGTGTGTGTGTGTGTGTGTGTGTGTCCTGTTGGAAGGCAATATTTACGGGCACACACACGTAGACGACCACAAGCGCGCCTGGCTTGCCCAACACTTACAAATAAAAGTGAATCTTATCTCGTGTTAACCTTCATCAAATGTATCATTCTCTCTCTCTCTCTCTCTCTCTCTCTCTCTCTCTCTCTCTCTCTCTCTCTCTCTCTCTCTCTCTCTAGCTCTCCTTAAATAAGCGTTTAATTCAATCTATGCAAATGATAGGAATTCTTTAAAGAGACTAAAAGTTTTTTGTTCATGATGCTTCGCTTTATGAATTTTTTTTTTCTTTTTCTATATTTTTTTTTTTAAGGTGTTCGTATATGACAATAGTAATTCGCATGTACAAAATGATTAACACTCCAATGTCCTTCAGGCAGGTGGTTTAATATATTCTGAACGCCAACGAGTTGCCTGGTTTGACATTCTAAATGTTCTTGTCGGCGAGTTACACACACACACACACACACATATATATATATATATATATATATATATATATATATATATATATATATATATATATTCTTTTTCTTTTCTTTCTTTCAAACTATTCGCCATTTCCCGCATTTGCGAGGTAGCGTTAAGAACAGAGGACTGGGCCTTTGAGGGAATACCCTCACCTGGCCCAATCTTCTGTTCCTTCTTTTGGAAAATTGAAAAAAAAAACCGAGAGGGGAGGATTTCCAGCCCCCCGCTCCCTCCCCTTTTAGTCGCCTTCTACGACACGCAGGGAATACGTGGGAAGTATTCTTAATCCCCTATCCCCAGGGATAATATATAGGACTGAGCCTTCGTGGGAATATCCTCACTTGGCCCCCTTCTCTGTTCCTTCTTTTGGAAAATCAAAAATGAGAGGGGAGGACTTCCAGCCCCCCCGCTCCCTATATATATATATATATATATATATATATATATATATATATATATATATATATATATATGCCCCCCCGCTCCCTATATATATATATATATATATATATATATATATATATATATATATATATATATATATAATATATATTTTTTTTTATACTATTCGCCATTTCCCGCGTTAGCGAGGTAGCGTTAAGAATATAGGACTGAGCCTTCGTGGGAATATCCTCACTTGGCCCCCTTCTCTGTTCCTTCTTTTGGAAAATCAAAAATGAGAGGGGAGGACTTCCAGCCCCCCCGCTCCCTATATATATATATATATATATATATATATATATATATATATATATATATGCCCCCCCGCTCCCTATATATATATATATATATATATATATATATATATATATATATATATATATATATATATATATTTTTTTTTTTATACTATTCGCCATTTCCCGCGTTAGCGAGGTAGCGTTAAGAATATAGGACTGAGCCTTCGTGGGAATATCCTCACTTGGCCCCCTTCTCTGTTCCTTCTTTTGGAAAATCAAAAATGAGAGGGGAGGACTTCCAGCCCCCCCGCTCCCTATATATATATATATATATATATATATATATATATATATATATATATATATATATATATATGCCCCCCCGCTCCCTATATATATATATATATATATATATATATATATATATATATATATATATATATATATATCCTGAAGTAGCTGGTTCAATGTTTTGACCAATTTCGATCTGACAGGCATCTTTTTTTTCACCATCTTGATGATCGTCCTTGCGTAAGCTGGTTTAACAACCTAGACGCCCTTGAATCAGGAGACTTTTAACATACTTTGATCGAGTGGAAATAAATCACTTTGCCTAACAATTCTCTCTCTCTCTCTCTCTCTCTCTCTCTCTCTCTCTCTCTCTCTCTCTCTCTCTCTCTCTCTCTCTCCAACAAGACGTTTTCAACACACACACACACACTCCCTCCAGGTGTGTGTGTGTGTGTGTGTGTGTGTGTGTGTGTGTGTGTGTGTGATGGTGGTGGTGCTGGTGGTCTCCAACACAGTAATACAGTGTTGGTCTCCAACACCTGTATTTCCTACCTCGTCCTCCTCAAAACTGGGAAGGGTGCTGTCTGTGCTCTCTCTCTCTCTCTCTCTCTCTCTCTCTCTCTCCCTCCCCGCACGGTCAGTCAGCTTCCTTAAGGGTCACAAGTCGCCATCTGGTTTTATCAGACTGTTCGTTCCAGCAAATAAAAAAAAAGAAAAAAGAAAAAAAGAAAATATTTGAATGTTCTCATGATATGCTGGGTGAGTCTGTATGGTATGCGAGATTTAGAAAAAGGGGGAGGGGAGGAGGAGGGGGTAAAGCGTTCTGAAGGAAGTCTAGAGACCTTAAATTGTCGATTCTGTGATGTATTTCATCTCCACTCCTCCTCCTCCTCTTCCTCTTGCTGCTGCAGCACCTCACCGCTCTTCCTTCCCCTGCTAGAACATCTCATCACTCCTCCTCCTCCTCCTCCTCCAGTAGCACCTCACCGCTCTTCCTTCTCCTGCTAGAACATCTCATCACTCCTCCTCCTCCTCCAGTAGCACCTCACCACTCCTCCTCCTCCTGCAGCAGTACCTCATCACTCCTCCTCCTCCTGTAGTAGCACCTCACCACTCCTCCTCCTGCAGCAGCACCTCATCCCTCCTCCCTCCTCCTCCTCCTCCTGTAGCAGCACCTCTCCACTCCTCCTCCTGCAGCAGCACCTCATCACTCCTCCTCAAGCAGCAGCACCTCACCACTCCTCCTCCTCCTCCTCCTCCTGTAGCAGCACCTCATCACTCCTCCTCAAGCAGCAGCACCTCACCACTCCTCCTCCTCCTCCTCCTCCTGTAGCAGCACCTCATCACTCCTCCTCAAGCAGCAGCACCTCATCCCTCCTCCTCCTCCTGCAGCAGCACCTCACCACTCCTCCTCCTCCTCCTGTAGCAGCACCTCATCACTCCTCCTCAAGCAGCAGCACCTCATCCCTCCTCCTCCTCCTGCAGCAGCACCTCACCACTCCTCCTCCTGCAGCAGCACCTCACCACTCCTCCTCCTCCTCCTCCTCCTGTAGCAGCACCTCATCACTCCTCCTCAAGCAGCAGCACCTCATCCCTCCTCCTCCTCCTCCTCCTGCAGCAGCACCTCACCACTCCTCCTCCTCCTCCTGTAGCAGCACCTCACCACTCCTCCTCAAGCAGCAGCACCTCACCACTCCTCCTCCTCCTGTAGCAGCACCTCACTCCTCCTCCTCAAGCAGCAGCACCTCATCCCTCCTCCTCCTCCTCCTCCTCCTCCTCCTCCTCCTCCTGTAGCAGCACCTCACCACTCCTCCTCAAGCAGCAGCACCTCACCACTCCTCCTCCTGCAGTAGCGCCTCACCACTCCTCCTCCTGCAGTAGCGCCTCACCACTCCTCCTCCTCCTCCCGATCCCTGGAGGACGAGGCACGACGCTCCAACACTGCGCGCCGCCATGTAGTGCGTCCAGCCTTGGCTGGGTAATTACCATGTTAAGTCTAATCTGAAGTGACCCTTAAATCGCCCTCGGTAATGGCCACCAAAATGGTTTATTACCAGAGGTTAAATGACTGCGCTCCGGCCCATGCTCAGTGAAGACACTTCACAACACACGGCAGCTTGTACAAAAAAAAAAAAATAAAAAAATATTTACACACGCAATTATTTTTGTTTGGGCCTACGACGTACACACACACACACACACACACACACACACACACATATATTAGTTTTCCTAATAAAGGATCAGAGGAGGGGGCCAAGTGAGGATATTCCCTCAATGGCTCAGTCCTCTGTTCTTAACGCTACCTCGCTAACGCGGGAAATGGCGAATAGTATAAAATATATATATATATATATATATATATATATATATATATATATATATATATATGAATTTTGACACAATCAGAAACTATGGGGGAAAAATGGTGGTGATGGTGGTTAGGCCGATTACGAAGAAGGTACATGAAAAAGAAAGAAAAGAAATTCACACGACATTGAAAGGTAACTGAAGTTTCGATTCTAATATTACCTTTCGTGCTATTCCACACAATTAACTGCACGAATACGACACGCACGCCGCCTCACATTCTCTCGTGCTTCATTTCTAATCATTCTGACATCACACAGTGTCTTAAAAAAATATTTCTTTAAAAATTCTTTTCATTCTATACACTTTTTCTAAGTCCAAAAATTCACATGAATTACCTTACGTATACCTTACGATGGTTTGGGATGTCTTCTACCCTCTACAGCTGGGTCTGGGACCTTACCTTACCTTACGTATACATTACGATGGTTTGGGAGGTCTTCTACCCCTCACACCTGGGTCCTTACCTTACCTTACCTTACCTATACCTTACGATGGTTTGGGATGTCTTCTACCCTCTACAGCTGGGTCTGGGACCTTCCCTTACCTTACGTATACATTACGATGGTTTGGGATGTCTTCTACCCTCTACAGCTGGGTCTGGGACCTTACCTTACCTTACGTATACATTACGATGGTTTGGGATGTCTTCTACCCTCTACAGCTGGGTCCTTACCTTACCTATACCTTAAGATGGATTGGAACATCCTCAATCCTACAGATGGGTCTGGAACCAAGCTGAACCAAAGGGTTCGTGAACGATCCCAGTACATCTTCCACCCCAGCAATCATGCTCGCTTCAAATGAGGTGTAAAAAAATAAAAGAAATGAAAAAAACGCTACATGTAAACGCCACATATAAACGTCACAGGTAAACGCTACAGGTACTAATGACGGGACACCACCATCCACCCCCTACACAGTAGCCTCAACGGCAGAACTTGACCAGCTTTACGTAAGGTGAGGTTCTGTGTGAGGTTGTCTCCTTCCCTCCCCACTACCTCACCTTCGCTCAACCCCACAGCTGCATTACGAGGGACTTGACGACACTGTGAACGAACCCCACGTCTCGTGTGCAGCCTTCTCGTGGCGTTGGGTTTTTGTTCGGCCTCGCACGTCTCTCGTACGCCCGTGTCACCGGTGATTCAGAGTGCGATTCGACCCTTAAGCGCCTCAGCTCCTTCTGGGTTCAAATCGTCCCGCTGTCGCTTCGTTCATACACCAGGCTATTTTTTGTGGAAGGGGAGAAGGAGGGCCTCTTTAATTCTCCTCCCCCACACCCTCACCACCATTTGCCACCCACTGAATCTGTGTCAACACTGCAACTTGGATGATCTGGTGCATAGTTTTTTTCCTTTCCCCCCAGAGTTTTAACCTCGTTCGTGTCTCTCAATGATCGTGTACATATGATGATGCAGTAGTCGGTGATCTACGCTTCTAAATCATTTAATACAAAAGGAAAGAAGAGAGTCAAGTGATATTTCCTCCCAACTCCCCTTTCGTTCCTTGGTTCCCCCGTTTAGCAGTGAGGGCGATGAAAACGGTGAGGCAAGATGAAGGAAGAGAGCAATGAAGACGACGAATGATGGCTCTCTCTCTCTCTCTCTCTCTCTCTCTCTCTCTCTCTCTCTCTCTCTCTCTCTCCTCTTAATGTCCCGCGATGCCCTGAAGGACGCCCTACTCTCGGCCCGTGGCGGCCCCTAATACAGAGCGGAGGAGACCTAGGCGGGGGGCACGAGGCCAAAACCACCACCCAGACCAGATATGAGAGAGAGAGAGAGAGAGAGAGAGAGAGAGAGAGAGAGAGAGAGAGAGAGAGAGAGAGAGAGAACTACACACACACACACACACAGACCTCCGCTCTACAAATCAAAGCCCCCAATAACGCAAGTGCCAACCCTCCTCCCATCTTCGCCACGAACAGGAAGAAAACGAGCCGGGAACTTAAACGAACCGCCACCAACTCCTTAATGTCTTCTTGATCTTCCCCGACGATGGCGGGTGGGGGGGGCGCCGCCCCACCACCACCGCCACAACCTATGATGCAGGAAGGGGGAGGGCGGAGAAAGTCCTGAGAGAGAGAGAGAGAGAGAGAGAGAGAGAGAGAGAGAGAGAGAGAGAGAGAGAGAGAGAGAGAGAGAGAGGTGACAATGGTGTGGAGAACTGCAGTGGATAAGTGGAGGAGGTGGAGATAAAGGTGGAGTGTGCAGGAGAAGGTTAAAGGAGGAGGGGAAGGAAGGGAGGGAGGGGGAAAACACAACACCCCCTCCCCCGCATCCCACGAGTGAAACCACATTTTCTAATACAGTACATCAACGAAAACGGAACGGGGTAGGTGGTGGTGGTGGGTTAACAAGCCCTCTTTACCTGATTCTCCCTTACCCCCCCAACCCACCCCACCCCTTCCCTTTTTTTTCCTATAAGACGGGGACATTGTCTAGAACATTACCTGGAATGAATTAGTAATTCTTTTTTTTTTTTGCGTGTGTGTACGTCTTGGAGAGGAGGAGGGGGAGAGGGGAATGGGAGGAGGGGGAAAGGGGAATGGGAGGAGGAGGAGAGGGGAATGGGAGGAGGGGGAGAGGGGAATGGGAGGGGTTAAGGGGGGGGGTTCTTACCAGGAATTCGGCAGCCAATGATTCAATAATACCTTTTTTTTTTCTTCTTCTTTCTCCTCCTCCTCCTCTTTAATGTCAGCTTATCATCCGGGGAATCAATCAGCGCTCAGATACCTGGGGAGAGAGAGAGAGAGAGAGAGAGAGAGAGAGAGAGAGAGAGAGAGAGAGAGAGAGAGAGGAAATAGTGCACTTACGAAATGCACTGGAAATAGGGACTCTCGTTGAAGACGATGGATCTTGAAGTGTACGACATGACTGGGTCCCGTGTACCTCCACAAGTCTATATACAGACCCCCCTGAACCCCATCTAAACACAGACACACACACACACACACACACACACATCCTACGACCCACCAAACTCTACCTATCCTCGTCTACCCACTTACCCATCCATCCATCCTTCCCTCCCTCTATCAGTAATCTAGTTTACCTATCATTCGCTGAACCCGGTCTGCCCTTCTCTTATCCGTTAGGATGGTCCGTGCATTCCCGAACCACCGCTACCTACCATATTTCACCACACGAACCACCATCCCCCCTCTTCCTACCACACAAACCACCACACTCTCCCTTCGCTAGCACCCGCCTCTACCACACACACACACACACACACATCACCACCACCACACTAACCATCTCCCCTCCCCCCCAAAACGCCTCGCCCCTCCTGGTTACCGTCAGCCACACGAACCACACGAACGGACTCGATTTCGCTCACAAGAACGAACGCAAAGCTCAAGCTGTCTTCGTTATTAAAGTGGGACACCCCGCCCGACCCTCCAGTCTAGCCTGAAGGAAGGACTATCCCAGCGTCTTTAAAACTATCCCTCCCACCGCCGCACAACCCCTATCCTCTCTCCATTACCTCTCCCAGTACCACCCATCCACCGCTGCCTCTACCACCCTCTCACCTTCGACCTCGCTCTTCCTCCCTCTCTCTCCCTCTCTCTCTCTCGTCTTGTACTCCCGAGCCCCCCCCCCCCCCCAACCTATGCTCGAGTTGATCTCCCTCCCGCACCACACACACACACACACACACACACACACACACACACACACTCCCCCTTGCCTTGTCTTCGGGAGCTGTCTCCGACCCCCGCAGCTGCGGCCGCACCTCACCGCCTGCGACCACGCTTCCTGATCTACCAAGCTGTTTGATGCGGCAGGTATCCATCTATCGTATCCGTCTATCGAAGCACGACTTTGTTCAGTATCCTACCAACCAACCACACCATCTCCTCATCCCCAATATACATACATATACATATATATTCCTATCATGCCAATGCCTCTCTCTCTCTCTCTCTCTCTCTCTCTCTCTCTCTCTCTCTCTCTCTCTCTCTCTCTCTCTCTCTAACCTACGCCTTTACCATAAACACTTTATCAATCATCAAGTCAAGTCCAACTCACAACTTCCCCGCGACGTCCACGTCAACACCGCCATCACAACTCCGCTCTACTCGCACATCAGTCCATTGAATCCCCCAATGCCACTTACAACACCTCACACATCAAGCCGGAGCGTCCGATGCCAAACTGCGACCCTTCCCAAAAAAACCACAAGACGCCACTCATTTTAATACCTCGAAACTAATCAAACCCACCGAAGACTGCCAAGAGGATTCTCTAACGCGATGGCCGGAATTTCACGCTGCGCACAAGCCCCAGCCGATCGCACCGTCAGGTACTGCTGAGGAGGAGGTGGAGGAGAACCCGCGAAGCAGGTCCTACTCAAAAGAGTGAACGCCAAGTGGGATCATCATGTGATAATTTCCCAGCTATCTGATCTACCAGGCTGGCTCTTATCTGCGGCCCAACAGGTTTGCCAGTCCCGACAGACGCAGCAGCTTGCCTCATCTCGCTTGCCCCACACACACACACACACACACACACACTAGCTACGAACGAACGAACCCACCCACCTACCTACCTACCTACCCAGCTCTCTCTCTCTCTCTCTCTCTCTCTCTCTCTCTCTCTCTCTCTCTCTCTCTTGGTGGCTGCTTGTGCGAGTTCCTCCGGGGCCACGCCACCTCACCGACGAAGGCAGGGCCCCTTCCAGGGTTACAATCCCGTCTCAATCTACAGGGCTGGGTCGGTGAGGAGGAGCCAGTGTGTGTGTGTGGTGTGTGTGTGTGTGTGTGTGTGTGTGTGTGTGTGTGTTACTGTACTCTCCTTCTACAGTGCTGGATGGGTAGAGGGAGGGAAAGGGAGGGGAGAGGAGAGAGAGCCTTCTGATTTACTATCCCGTCTCCATCTATAGTGGTGGGTCGGGTATTTCACTATCCCGTCTCCATCTATAGTGGTGGGTCGGGTATTTCACTATCCTGTCTCCATCTATAGTGGTGGGTCGGGTATTTCACTATCCCGTCTCCATCTATAGCGGTGGGTGGGGAGGGACCTTCTGCTTTGCTATCCTGTCTCCATTCGAAGATATTAGGAATATAAGATAACTATTACTGTCCTCCAGCTAATAACCACGTCATAGACCATCAGGTCTTGTGTTATCTGTCCTTCCCATGTACTGTCCTCCAGCAGATTACCTCGTCATGGACCATCAGGGTCTTGTGTTATCTGTCCTTCTCATGTACTGTCCTCCAGCAGATAACCACGTCACAGACCATCAGGTCTTGTATTATCTGTCCTTCCCACGTACTGTCCTCCAGAAGATAACCTCGTCATAGACCATCAGGGTCTTGTGTTATCTGTCCTTCTCATGTACTGTCCTCCAGCAGATAACCACGTCACAGACCATCAGGGTCTTGTGTTATCTGTCCTTCCCACGTACTGTCCTCCAGAAGATAACCTCGTCATAGACCATCAGGGTCTTGTGTTATCTGTCCTTCCCACGTGCTGTCCTCCAGCAGATAACCTCGTCACAGACCATCAGGTCCTGCGTTATCTGTCCTTCCCATGTACTATCCTCCAGCAGATAACCTCGTCATAGACCATCAGGTCTTGTGTTATCTGTCCTTCCCATGTACTGTCCTCCAGCAGATAACCTCGTCACAGACCATCAGGGTCTTGTGTTATCTGTCCTTCCCATGTACTGTCCTCCAGCAGATAACCTCGTCCTAGACCATCAGGTCCTGCGTTATCCAATTCTCCCACGTCCTCCATGGACCAGAACGTCACGATGAAACCGAGTAACATCACATTCAGGTCAACCAACTGATAACCACAAACCAAATCCCAAAACAAACCCAAAGACCAACTAACAACCATCACTAACAATTTGAAGAACACCGTAAGAACTGGCGGCCCGTAATCTTACGAAGGGTCACGCTAACTAACTAACAGACTACCAGACTACCTAAATAGCTAACAAACTAACTAGCTAACTAACTATCTGACTACCATACTAACTAAATAGCTAACTAACAGACTAACTAACGAGCTAAATAGCTAAATAACAGACTAACTAGCTAACAGACTAACGAAGTAGCTAACTAACAGACTAACTAACGAACTAACTAGCTAACAGACTAACGAAGTAGCTAACAGACTAACGAACTAATTGACAAACTAACAAACTAACAAGACTAACGAACTAACCCTCCACCACACCAACATTCCACGAACTGCATGAAGGCGCTCGAACCCTGGCACTCGAGTAAACAGGACGATGTCCTGCCCCTGAGCCCCGGTCCCTACAAGGAAGCGGGGTCATCCCCGGCGGCGTCCGGCAGGCCAGGCCCGGCGGTCCTTGAGCGCCTCTTTTAACTATACCACCCGTACACACCTCCGGACACTCAAGACACACGAACGAGAGACACTCCCCACTCACAGCACGACGTAGCTATGTGCCACTTGAGGACGACCGTACGGTCTTCGGGGACGACGGTACGATCTTCGAGGACGACGGGACGATCTTCGAGGGCGAAGGTACGATCTTCGAGGGCGACGGGACGATCTTCGAAGACGGTAGGACGATCTTCGAGGGCGACGGGACGATCTTCGAGGACGACGGGACGATCTTCGAGGACGACAGGACGATCTTCGAGGGCGAAGGTACGATCTTTGAGGGAGATTGATGCGACCCTTCAAGCACAACGGTACGATCCTTTAAGGGAGATGGTAAGCCCCTTGGGCTTGACTTTTGACCTGACCCCTAAGGGTTAGGCGTATCCAAGGTCAATACACAAGGGTCGTACCTTCGTGCCCAAGGGTCGTACCTTCGTGCTCAAGGGTCGTGCCTTCGTGCTCAAGGGTCGTATCTTCGTGCTCAAGGGTCGTACCTTCGTGCCCAAGGGTCGTACCTTCGTGTCCAAGGGTCGTACCTTCGTACGAGCCCAAGGGTCGTGTCTTCGTGCTCAATGGTCGTACCTTCGTGCTCAATGGTCGTACCTTCGTGCTCGATGGTCGTACCTTCGTGCTCGATGGTCGTGTCTTCGTGCTCAAGGGTCGTACCTTCGTACTCACGGTTCGTACCGTCATAATGAAGGGGTCGAGACGAATATATAAAAAAAGGAATTAAGACATACGAGACTCAGACAAGCATATAAGTAGTACCCGGACATGGGGGTGAAAAAAGAAAATGGGATTCGGACGCTGGGAGAAAACATACGGGCATCTCCCACCCTCATTACTACCATCTCCACCCCTCTCACGTCAACCCCCCATCACCCCTTCACCTCTACCCACAAACCCCCCCACCCAACCCCTTCATAATGTCAACCTCCTACCCCCACACTCCCTCGCTCCCTCCTCCACATCTCCCTACTACCCACGTCTTACCCCACCCACCACCCCGTTTAATATCAACAACCCACTACCCTCCAAATCCATTCTTGGTTCTCGGCTCATCAACTGCTCTCTCTCTCTCTCTCTCTCTCTCTCTCTCTCTCTCTCTCTCCCTCCATCATCTCATTCCACCACCACCTCATCCCCCCCCCCCCAACCCACAACCCATCTCCCATCTTTCATGTCTTCGTCAAGGGATTAATTACGTGTTTGAACCGCGTGGGGCAGTTGGTCAGGGGGTAGGGGAGAGGGGGGGGGGTTTAAGGATGCGCGAAGGATCAGACAAAAAAAGGGGAGTGTGTGTGTGTGTGTGTGTGTGTGTGTGTGTGTGTGTGTGTGTGTGTGTGTGTGTGTGAGAGAGAGAGAGAGAGAGAGAGAGAGAGAGAGAGAGAGAGAGAGAGAGAGAGAGAGAGAGAGAGAGAGAGAGAGAGAGTTAGCATGGATCGCATGGCAAAGACGTGGGCGGTCTGGGGTTCGATTTTGGGGAAAGGCAGAGAGAGAGAGAGAGAAGCAGACGGGCCTATGGGTCGAGCTGGGGGCTCTCCTAGAGGGCGTGGGTCAGGAAGGATGGGGGTGAGAGAGAGAGAGAGAGGAAGGAAGGGGAGGTTACGATGGGGTGAGGGGGAGAGGGAGAAGGGGAAGGGAAGGGAAAGGGAAGGAGGGTGATGATAGGGGGGAGAAGGGAAGGGGAGGAGAGGGATAGAAGGGAGGACCTTCTGGGATAGGGAGATCAGGAAGGGGAGGTGGGACATGGGAGGACTGTCAACTCGTACTTCGACTCCTACTCTTGGTCGTCAAGGTCAAAGGTCGCCGCTCACCAACGCCCCCCCCCTCCGAAGTCATCATCGAAGTCGTCTTCATCATCATCATCTTCGGTCCTCGATCTCGTTCGTGGTGGTGGTCCTCCTCTTCCTCTTCGTCCTCGCCTTCGTTCGTGATCACGTTCGTTGTCGCCTTCGCCGTGTTCGTCATCGTCCCCTCTCGCAGGGGGGCATCACCCCCGGAGGCGAAAGGGCTTCGGGATGGCGGAGTGAGGTAACACACACACACACACACACACACACACACACACACACACACACACACACACACACCAACCTAACAACACTGGTAAACAAGACGACACAGTTGTAATCACTCGATTAAGCCGTGTCGGGCACTTAACTCACCCATCCCCCCCCACCCCCGGGGGAGGACGACCACCTCGGACCCATCACACTTAACCCCCTCCATCTCCCCCACCCCCACCCCCCACTTACAACCACTTAAGAACAACTCGAGACGACCTACCGGACACTCAAGCTCTTATAATTCTTTTTTTTCTTTCTTTCTTTCTTTCTTTCTTTCTATCTGTCTGTCTGTCTGTCTGTCTGTCTGTCTGTCTGTCTGTCTGTCTGTCTGTCTCTCTCTCTCTCTCTCTCTCTCTCTCTCTCTCTCTCTCTCTCTGGGGACCATCTTGGAGGAGGAGGAAGAGGAAGAGTAGGCCCCCCCCCTCTCACAAGCTTCCCTTGTGTTATGAAGAAAAAAAAAAAAGACGTTTTTTTCCGCAGTCTCCAGCAAACTCCTACGCATCCCTAAGTCTGAGCTACACAGTTGCGCTGGTGGTCCTCTCTCTGTGATCATCAGCGGCTGGTCGCCGCCCGCAGCCTTACTTACATAAGGCCTGACGACCCACTTAACGTCGACACTTTTTTTAAAAGAGGTGTTCACACTACTGGGATAAACCTACTTAACAAGTGCAAGTTCAGGCGCATACTAAACCTCGAGTTAACGGCAGCGAAACGATAAAACTACTTAAGTGCCATGGAAGTAAGACGAGGTGGCTTCTACTACACACTTATGTGCACGAGTACTGACACACACACACAGCTCTGGGATCCCCCCTGGATAGATCTGGACTTTACGTATGCTTCATGATGGTTTTTCGAAGGTCTTCCAACCCAACTCCCCCCCTCTACAGATGGGGTCTGAGCCTAAGTAGGTCCGTGTTGGAAGCTGTGGTCAAGCACGCCTACGTACCCGTGTAAAATCCTGGGTCTGGTCAGTGGCTGTGTCGTTGTGTCTGTCTCCTGTGATATATCTCTTCCAGACACACACAGACAGACACACACAAACACACACACACGAGACAACCGCACCCAACAGACCCTCAAACCCCAAACTCCTCCTACAATGAAAGTCGACTGTCCGAATTTTGACAAAGAAAAAAAAGAAAAGAAAATAAATGAATTCAAGACCGAAGCACATCGGAACGAAACGCACCACAAGCGGCCAGTTCCGTGTCGACCACGGTGTCAACACGAGTTTCCCACCGAATCTCTTGTTACGATCAGCTTCGAAACGCCTTAAAAGAGAGAGAGAGAGAGAGAGAGAGAGAGAGAGAGAGAGAGAGAGAGAGAGAGAGAGAGAGAGAGAGAGACAGGGTGTGAGGGGGGGTTTGCAACCCTGGGTCTGCCATGCATGATAGCGTCATGCTCGCACGCATGACAAGTGGCCTGCAAACACGAGACGCGGTTACCCCGCATTTGGGAGGAGAGGGGGAGGAGGTCAACACTGCACGGGCCAAGCCTGGTGTGTTCGCATGACAGGACACGGGACACAGCCGACGCACGAAGGGGTGTTGTTCCGCGCCTTCCCCAGACGCGAACAGTTGGGGGTTGAAGCATGGGAGCGGAAGTGCCCGGGCGCGTTTGAAGCGCATGCGACGCCTCCCGTCGCGAGCACGCAAGGCGGCAAAAGAACACGACGTGCAAGAGTGGCCCGGTATAGCTATGCCCAGAATATGAACCAGCTGGTCCAGGCCGCACGCACCAGCTGGGCTAGGCCGGGACAAACACATACACACACACACACACACCAGCTGGGCTAGCCAGGACATTCACACCAGCTGGGCCGTCTAGGACATGCGAGGAGGAGGAGGTGGAGGCGGAGGACCAGCCCACAAGGGACGGGTTGCTAACAATGACGGACGGATCCTCCGCCATGTAATGATCTCTGGGCTCTCATCAGGGGGTGAGGGAGGCAAGGGGTGAGGGAGAGGGACTGACGAACCGCCACACATACACATCTACCCTCCGGGTGTGGCTTCTTCAGGAGAGAGAGAGAGAGAGAGAGAGAGAGAGAGAGAGAGAGAGAGAGAGAGAGAGAGAGAGAGAGAGAGACGCCACCCAACCACTCTCCCTCGACTCACTCCCTGGGGAGGGAAAGAGATAGCGGGAAACACATTCGTCAACGGGGGGTGTGTGGTGTGTGTCCCTCGGGGATATGTGTCCTATCTCCAACACTAAATCCCCTCCCCCCAACAGTGCCTCCATCACTCATTCGGGAGCCGTATCTCCACCAGTGACACCACCAACACACAGCCTTGCATCAACGAGGCAGGAGCAGTACCTCCACCACTGGCTCCTCCAACCCTGCCTCCATCACCGGCAGGAGGCCGAACACTTCTGCCAACACGATGTCTGACAACGTTGATGGCAGTCATCAACAAAACTTCTAATTCAAAATGCTTCAAAGACAAATCCAGCGAATTCTCCTGTATGGAAATGAGATACGTGCATCAGGTCGTCAAAATCTCTCAAAAGCCACGTCTCAAAACAGAGAAAAAAAATCGGTCCCTCTCCAATACGAACAGACCATCGGAAACTGCAAAACATGAAACAGACCATCAGAAAACGCGTAAGATGAACGTTCAGAAAACGCCTAAAATGAACAGACAGGCAATCAGAAACTGCTTCACGTGAACACACACAAATCAACAAACGCATAACAAGAACAGACACCAATCAGAAAACGCATAACATGAACAGACACCAATCAGAAAACGCATAACATGAACAGACACCAATCAGAAAACGCATAACATGAACAGACACCAATCACAAAACGCTTTACAAAAACAGACACACCACCAGAAAATGCACCACGCGAACATGCACACACGCATCAGAACCCGCACACCATGAACAGACAAATGAGCATGTCTGGAACAGAGACAGACAAACAAAAATAAAACTCAGACACACGGCGCATCAGACACACACACACACAGAGACAATCACACACCAATACAGTCAACAGACAAAACACCAGCCTCCCTCCCTCCCCAACACGAATCATCAACCCCCATAAAAAAAGTACCTCCCCACACCACACCACACACACACACACACACCACACCAAACCCTTTCCAACACGACTCCTCCCACCCACCACCCTTATCCCTCCTCCAAACCCCCACACCCCCTTCTATACCCATCCTCTACGGCCGACAGGCACATCCTGGGCCCCCCCCTCAACAAAGGCCTGGGGCCGACCGCCATTCATATCCATTACAAACTCTTATCCATTTTCAAACCCCGGCTCCATCAGCTCAGTTATGGATCTAATGGTTCTGGTGAACTGTGTGTTCCCTCTGGCGGCGGCGGTACACACACACACACACACACACACACACACACACACACACACACACACACAGAGAGAGAGAGAGAGAGAGAGAGAGAGAGAGAGAGAGAGAGAGAGAGAGAGAGAGAGAGAGAGAGAGAGAGAGAGAGAGAGAGAGAGAGAGAGAGAGTAGATTCGAAAAGCACACAAGTGTATAGTGCCACCTATGGCGTGCCGTGAGGGGAGTCTCTCTCTCTCTCTCTCTCTCTCTCTCTCTCTCTCTCTCTCTCTCTCCCCCTCTGTTGGGTATCAAAAGCTCTTTACCTCTCGGTCTACACTTGATATATCTCATCTAAGGGGCGGGAGGTCTTCCACCACTCGTGACTGCGGCCATCGGCGCTGTAAAACACGGAACAGCTACGCCACGAACTCGTCCGTCCGTGAGTCGAAGAGTAAAAATCGGCGTAACTAAATCGTATCTACGCCACAGAGACGACCGTAAGGCAGTGCGACGACGCCCCGAAACTCGTTCGCAAAGAGTAAGAAAAAAAGAAAAGCAAACAAAAAACTCTATAACCAAACCGTACCTATTATGAGTAGGTGTGCGAGGGTGGAGGGAGGGCGACGCAAGCGAGCGAGGGAAGGAGGGAGGCATGGGTGGGTGGGTGTGTGACACACGGTGAAAAATGGACGCTGGAAAAAGCATTCTCGGGTCGGTCTGTCTATCTGACCATCGCGACGGGGACAAATGCCTGGCCTTCTCCGGTACGCCGACTCCATTCGACTCCCCTCCCCCCCGAACCATCGTTGGACATCATATTCCACGATTGGTTCTCGCGTCCAAACACCACCACCACCACTCACCCAGCCCAGCCCACCCACGGACCCATGGTCTTGTTAACTTGGTGCTTCTACGTGACCAACCACACACACACACACACACACACACACACGGGTCGAAGGGCTCCAAGTGTCACATTTGCGCGGGCGCACGCATCCATCCATCCATCCTCCCATCACTAGTTCTTTCATGGGAGTCGTTCAGAGAGAGAGAGAGAGAGAGAGAGAGAGAGAGAGAGAGAGAGAGAGAGAGAGAGAGAGAGAGAGGGGCATTCACGAAGGGTATAATTAAAGCACATTATTCTTAATGACACAGGCTATCTGATAGCGCCACAGCCAACCATAAGATATTTTCACAAATATTTAATTGCCCCTTTACGAGAATATAAATATATATATACATACATTATTTTATAAAATCTAAAATGAAAAAAACCTTTCTAGTTATATGTACTTACTTCGACGAGAATAGAAAACGGTGGCTACCCATCAGATCTGGAGTGACTTAATCTAGATTGTCTTTGAGTAAACACAGGGAGAGAGAGGATGGGCGTGGTGGCGTGGCTGGGGAGGGCGCACTGCAATATGAGCAGGTGAGGGCAAGCACACACACAGGGCGTTACGTACGTACTACTGCGCGGGTACAGAAGCACGTCAACGAAGTATGGGGACAAGCTTGGCCCACGGGTACCAAAATTCCGAGTGGTTTTTCTTCTTTTTTTACACCTTATCAAAGATCGGTCTAGACTGTAACACTTACTGTAAGCAACAAAAATACTAATACAATCATTATATGATACTAATATATTCGATTTCAAAATAGATCATGCTTCCAGCATCATTATCCACACCAACGAACATTAAAATTACCAATTCCCCCCCCCCCAAAAAAAAAAAAACTTTAAAGGCCTTAAATATATATTTTTCCAAAAATTTTAAAATTTACACCATTACCAAATTCAAACAAAACCTAATTAAAAAAAAAAGGGAACACAAAAAAACGAGGCTAATAACCCAGGTCATCTAACAAGTAGTGTTCTTTGCATAGAGGAACAAGCCACACACACACACACACACACTCCTTCCCCTCTTACCCTCCTAACCCCCTCGGCCTCCTCTAACAACCCAACCATCCAATTAGATCACCCCGGCTTAGCTAATGAGGCGCCCAGAGCTTGTCCACTCCACTGAACCCACCGGGGAGACCATGCCATCGACCCTGTAAAGACGGTGCCATCCACAGCAGGCACCTCCTCCTCCACCTCCTTCTTCTCCACTACCTCCACCTCCTCCTCCTCCTCCTCCTCCTCCACCACCACTACCTCCAACCAGCGCCAATGGCCAGCATAACAAGTGTGCTAATCAACTCCTCCTCCCCCCATCCTTTCTTTCCCAACCTCACCCTGTCTGTGGGAGGAAGGGGAAAGGGGAGGAGGTGGGGGGTGGTATATACGAGCGCGCGCTCGCGCGTCACACGACAATCTTGAGAACAACCCCCTACACCTCCCTTTTCTCCCCCTACACCGCCCTTGTTTTCGCTTAATCCCTAGAGCATTCAAGGGATTCGATCCTCTCTAGAAGACAGAACACCCAAGGCCCACAGACCTCCTACATGTTGTAAAAAAAAAGGAGGGGTGACTAATAGACACACACACACACACACACACACACACACACACAAAGTACAAACACACAGAGCGACGTAGGTCAAAGTTACATCAACGGAGGTACGAGGGAGCAACAACGGAGCTACATCAACGAGGGTCAGAGCAAATCAGGAGCTGACAAGTACACCAGCAACGCCAACACCAACGGGAGTACGAGCGCATCAACGGAGGAGGTGGACGACGACAGCACGTCAACGGGAGGTCACATCAACGGGAGGTCTCTCTCTCTCTCTCTCTCTCTCTCTCTCTCTCTCTCTCTCTCTCTATATATATATATATATATATATATATATATATATATATATATATATATACATACACACACACACACATCAATCACACATTCCTTATGGTATCTGCATCCAGATCTTCAACCTAACCTCACCTTATCTATGTAGATCTCCAATCCCGTCGTCTCTCTATCCCATGCTAATCTCTCTATCCCACCCATTCCTTATCAAATCCCCCCCCTCACCCGGCCTCCATCTCCCTCCCATGCCGCCATCTCCTCCCTCCATGTCTTAACCAATCCCTCTCTCTCCCAGTGCCTCCCATCACCCTCCCTAATCCCCAATAACCCTAACAACTGCTAACGACCCCCCCCATTAAAAACATCCTACGTCGTTAAGGGGTAACATGAGCCTAACAGCTGATCCTCCGAACAGCTGCTCCCCAGGAGGAGGAGGAGGAGGCGGAGGAGGAGGAGAACAGCTGATCTGGGAAACAGCTGACTGACGAAAACAATCACACAATCACTTTAACCAAATAAATCCTCTACAAAATAAACTCAGTACACACACAGAGGCGTAGGGCTGCAAAGTCCTATATCACATTCACCCATGTGTATAAACGTAATACAGGCATTCCCTCTCGATATTCTCTTAGGCATATAATGCTATACATCATATACGCGCGGGAGAAAGACACAATATTACCCCTTCCTCATGACCTATCACCCTGTCTATAAATATATAATGACTGGCACCCTCCCACTGTCCCCATGCAGGTGTGGGAAAAGGTCTTTGCCTATACTGCGTCCCTATATATATATATAAACATATACATTTACATATATATATACTGACGACAGTGTCTTTATGGTCAGGCAACCCACACATCAACACTGACCCACTACTACTACTGCTGCTACTGCCATCTACCTCGTCACCGTACAGGACCCCCTTTCTTCGTGAACGAGGTGGCGTAAAACAGTTAGCAGCTTCGGGTGCTCGTGATGTGCGACTTGAGAGAGAGAGAGAGAGAGAGAGAGAGAGAGAGAGAGAGAGAGAGAGAGTCACAAAACTCTCTCTCTCTCTCTCCTTCCCCGCAACACACACGAACACAACACAATGAACAGTACATCACCACAAGTTGGTCGACCATCCTCAACGCTGGCGTCACTCACCTGCAACAGAGGAAAGGAAAAAAAATAAGTACAATACGAACCAAAAATGATTTAAGGCGAAATTTACCATGAAATAAATAATTCTGAAAGAAGATGATATAACATAGAATTACTAGTTACAAAATACTACTACTACTAATAATAATAAATAAAACAATAATATAATAATAATAATAATAATAATAATAATAATAAAGTAATAAATAAAACAATAATAATATAATAATAATAAAGTAATAAAACAATAATGATAATAAAAATAATATAATAATAATGGTAATAATAATAATAACAATAATAATAATAATAATAATAATAATAACAAGAAGAAGAAGAAGAAGCTCAAAACATGAAAAACATACAGCTGGCGCCAAGGATAAAATACCCTCATCATGAATACAGGAAAATGGCCATAAAATACCAGACAACAGCCACACACACACACACACAAACAGCTCACCACTCGCGAAATATGTGCCTAACACTGAACAACAACCCTGACGAGAGATTTACGCCAGAGCGTAAATGTACGCCAGAGCGTCCGGCTGAATTACGGATATGAGAGGCGAGAACGGACGGCTCAATTAAAAAAATGCCTCGGTACGCTGAGAAATCTTATCTGTTATCTTAAACCGTACGACAATGAACCATACATGGATAATTATTCCTTCTTTTTAAATCTGGAAGATGTGACAGTGTTTTGAAGCTGTCAGGAACGTGACACTGGACATGTCAAGAGGGGATATACGTGTATATGATAAGGGCCATAGCGAAAGCTTATAAACCATGGTTAGATGTAGCGTTCTAGTGGGCCTATGGACCATAAGTCTCCAACTGTATGATTGAAACGACCATCAACGCGACGGTTTGGTCATAGACCCAGCTGTGAGGGGGTAGAAGACCTCCCAAACCATCGTGAGGTATACGTAAGGTAAGGTAAGGTCCCAGACCCAGCTGTGAGGGGGTAGAAGACCTCCCAAACCATCGTGAGGTATACGTAATGTAAGGTAAGGTCCCAGACCCAGCTGTGAGGGTGTAGAAGACCTCCCAAACCATCGTGAGGTATACGTAAGGTAAGGTAAGGTCCCAGACCCAGCTGAGAGGGGGTAGAAGACCTCCCAAACCATCGTAAAGTATACGTAAGGTTTCAGTCCCAGCTGTGGGGATAGAAGGCCTCCCAGACCATCGTAAAGGATATCGTATACTTGAAGGTGGTCATTTCACAGCTTGTCCTGGGACCAAACTGCACAACTGGTCATATAATTCAACCAGTCTGTTTGCCGCTTCGTTCCCACATGGCTTCGAAGATCAGATGCAATTCATAGAAAAGAACAGAAAGTGTTTCGAATCTTAAAAAGAGTCCAGTTAAGCTGGACGCCCTTACCTATCACCCAACACCACCTTCCTGGTCCAGCTCTTGAGCACTCCATCAAACCCATACCAACCCAACGCTACAAGTGTAATAATCAACATAATTAACAAAGGTTAAAATACACGAAGCATCTGGGGTTAAAACCTCAAGGACATGTTACTTTTTAAAGTGTTGTTGGCACCACTGGCGAAAGGCTGGGCTGCTGGGCGGGTGGCTGGCTGGGTGGCTGCCAGGCCGACCTCTTCTTTACTAATGGCAAAATAATGTCTGACAAGTCTGTCATCACTTCACGTTAACAAGGGGGAGGAAAAAAAAAATGCCCAAAATACGTAAAATACGTAAGAAATAATATTATCTTCTCGACAGCATCTTATTTCAAATACTCACCATGGCGAACTGAAATCCGTAAATGGCACCCATAGCCCATAAATTCAGCATTATTTCTCTTACTATTTTCTTTTTTTTTTCCCCTTTCACGACAGAGAGAAAGACAGAGACTTTGGTAGCGGCAGACGTACGAATATATTTACGAAACTATTATGTGTTGTAAGCAGCAGGGCAAGGAAGGAGGGAGGGAGGGAGCAGGGGTACGTTCCAACCAAAGCTTCAAAATGACAAATTCAATGAGGCAAAATGTGAAGAAGAAATTGGAAAAAAAATAATAATGATCACATGCAACAAATACAATATCCTGAGATGTTACAAGACAAAAGATAAAAAAAAAACAGTTAAAAAAAAAAATGCCGGGGCATAAAAAAATGTCTCCACGAGCCAAAGTCGACCAAAGTGTTCGGTTATTTTCGACCACATCCTTGCACGAGGCGAGAGCAAGAAAGTTCCATACCACAAGTTCTACTCTCACACTTCTATACTGATGGTTGAACTGTTCAGCTCTTGTCACATCTCTCCCTTATCTCCCCCCCTCTCACAGTGGTGGTGTCGCCTCTCACCTTTCCCTCTCCCACTGATAGTCGTGTCGAATCCCTCCTTTCCCATCCCTACTGGGAGTAGTAAAGTCATACCCTTCCCTCCCCACTGGTAGCAAGTGTTACAACCCATCCCCCTCCCACGTCCTCCCTCCTTTTCACCCTCACCCACCCACTGGAAGCAGCGTCACACCCCTCCCTTTTCCCCCCCATCCCTCCTCTCCCTACGGGACATTTGAGTGAAAAGGGGGAACAGGAGGAGGAGGAGGAGGAGGAGGTAGGTGATTTGGCCCCGGAGTCCCGGGGGCCCTAAGAAGAAGAGGGGGGTGGCCCCACAAACGACCCCCATGCGGTACAAAACCATAATTGAAAACAGACACTGCAATTCTCTCGACATCCGCCCTTCCCATAGCCTTCTAAGACTGGTCTTTCCCCTCTCAACCAACTGCCAAAGAAGTCTTTTGCCCCTAAGGCTTACATCAAAGACTCTTTTAAGACTATTAATTGAAGACTGGATAGTCACCGACAGTCTTTTTTTTTTTTCTACGACTTTTCAAAGACCCTAAAGACCCTCAGTTGAACTGGTCCCAGTGGTCTTCGGACCCCGAGTCGCGTCCTCTCCGTTTTCTTTCGCAAGTTTCGCTACTCGTGTGGAAGGTGTGTGACGTAAGCCAAAGATCTACGAACCTAAAATATTTTTGAGGGGGGAGTGGGTTGAAAAACCAAATATCCACAGTAATTCCCAAGTGCATAATAGTAACTATACCACACATACTACATGACAGTGAATATACTATACACACTGCATGACAGTGTATATACTATACATACTGCATGACAGTGTATATACTATACATACTGCATGACAGTGTATATACTATACATACTGCATGACAGTGTATATACTATACATACTGCATGACAGTGTATATACTATACATACTGCATGACAGTGAATATACTGTACATACTGCATGACACTAAGTATACTACACGTACGCTGAAAGAACTGAAGGAATGTTACGAAAAAAAAACGAAAAATCTCTCTTCGCTGCATTCTTGGCCAGCGTTCGTGTCCCCAGCAGTCAATATTTGAGGAGCACGTGTTCCCCAGACCTTTCAACATGCTCCAGGGGTTAAAAATTTCATAAAGGTCTTAGCGTGAACCATTTATAAAAGCAATCTAATACTTTATATTGCCGATGAATTCTTGAGAGAGAAAAAAAATTCAACACTAACCAACCTTGCACTCTTTTTTTTCTCATTTCTTGAGAGGATTTTGACGTTGGGGGGGGGACGGGGGAAAGGGGGTTAGTCACCTTTCTCTCGAATGGCCCAGTTCACAAAGTCTTTGAGTTGGTCAATGTCTTAATAGGGCAATGTAATCACTAATCACTTATCATGTCTTTTCCAAAACTCTAATCAAAAATCATTCATCCCATACGACACATCTTGCATCTTCCTTCCTTCGAAGCCGATGCTCTCTCTCTCTCTCTCTCTCTCTCTCTATATATATATATATATATATATATATATATATATATACTTTTTTCTTCTCCATGCACGACCTGATGGAGTTATCATTTTTCTCTATGAATAAGTGAATTGTTATCGCGTATGTTACGTTATTCATTTCAATTTGTGTGTGTGTGTAAAGATATAGTTCATCTGCTGGGGAACCCTCCCCCATTCCCTTAGTACTGGAATTGGAATTATGAATGTTTCACAACTTAAAATTTGTCTCGAAGTCTAAAACACGGACCAAAAACATTCCACTGGAATTCATTCCACGCCCCATCACCCAAATCGGACACCAGTACACACACGCATTCATCTCATTCCAATGGAGAACGCCAGCATCCTGCACCCGATATATAAAAAAGGGAAAAAGTACCACCATTGGAGACTATCTCCGTCTAGTGGGAAGATCACATTAACCTCCCCAACACAAACAGAAATTCATGACATCCCAGCGACGACAGCGCCAACCACCACCTCATCTACGACCCAAGGAGGAGGAGGAGGAGGAGCCGTGGACATTTCTGGACCTTCGCCATGTGTGAAGACGAAGACACCCGCCATCCTGGCATTCTTCTCGTCGCCGCTGCGCCATCGCCGACAGACGAAGGAGGAGGAGGAGGAGATGGAGAAGACGAAGACCGACTTCGAAGTTGTATTTACCCCCCCACCACCAGCCGGAGCGATGCGAGCGACCGGCCGTAGCCGGAGCCTGGCGGCGCTGGACGCCGATGAGGGAAGGACACATCAGATCTTAAATTGAATGTCTCTTTTTTTTGGGGGGAGAGATTTATAGCACGGGCCTGAAGTGTTTCAACCATACCATCTTCCTCTTCCACCACCACCAGCCGAGCCGTATATGTATACACAACCCTCACCAATACCCGCGCGCGGAAAACAGTCCAAAACTGCTGCTGCTCCTTACTCCCTCCTCCGCTATGTGGGAGTGTCGTTTAATATGCGGGAGGCTGTCGGAACACGCGGGGTGATGCGAGTCCACCATGTCGGATTCAAAGGGAGTTTAATATGTACCGAAGGGAGGAGGAGGAGGAGGGAAAGTGTGTGTGTGTGTGTGTGTGTGTGTGTGTGTGTGTGTGTGTGTGTGTGTGTGTGTGTGTGTGTGTGGTGTGGTGGTACAACACGCCGACGTACACATTCATCAACTTTACAGACACACGAGCGCATCAAACCCGCGAGAGGTATCCGACGATCGGAATAACCTGAAATACTGGCTTAGGTCTGTCGGAGAGCTGGTAGGAGGAGGAGGAGGAGGAGGAGTGGTGTGTGTGTGTATGCCAGGCACAGGAGAGAGAGAGAGGAAAGAGAGAGAGGGGGTATTAATTTCTAACGCCACTCTACGTCTGAAAGCCAATGAGTGGTGACTCTGCCATGAGCTTGGCGAATACTTCATGCCAAGTATGAATACGAAGATGAGAAAGAAATGAAAATAAAATAAAAAAAAAAAATCCCAAGCGTCATATTCATATGAGAGTTATGAGCACAGAGAACGGAGGGAGGGAGGGAGGGAGGGAGGGAGGGAGGGAGGGAGGGAGGGAGAGCGGGACACAAGTATGAGTGAAATTTGTGAGTGCTGAGAGGGTCTGGTTGTTGGGCACAGGAAACCCCCCTTCCCAATATGGTACCGTAGTCAACTCCCGGGAGGCGGAGGGTGACCGCGATGCACATGTCTTGAAGAAAAGGTGAAGGGGGAAGAGGGATATGGGAAAGGGAAAGGGGAGTCAAACTGGAGGGGTTCCACCGTGAAAAAGGAAAGTTATTCTAGATGGGTCAAGATTTTATGTGAGGTGAGAAGAGGATAGAGTCTGGAAGAGGGAAGGAGGGAGGGAGGGAAGGTATTTGGAGGGAATGCACTGAAGGGGATGAGCTATGAGGTTCATGAGGATGGAAGGGAAGGGGGATTTGGGGGGGGGGGGGAAATATGCAGGATGGGATGAAGTATGAGGTTGGACGTGTAGGGATCTGACGGAAAATGCAGTAGAGCGGCGGTGGACGAGTCATGAAGCCGATGAGGTTGGAAGGGAACATTGCAGGAGGAGGTGAGGTGAGGTGAGATCCCGGGGTGGTGTCACGGTGAGGTGAGGCGAGGAGGGCGCCGAGGCGAAGAGAACTAGTAGACTCCACCGAAAGAGGCACTTCGACTCTTGCCTCTGGGACTTCTTACTTCTTTTTTTTTAAGGGGTGGGGGGACAGGAAGATCGAGACGCTCTGCGTGTTTCACATTACCTGCAAAGGACGCACTGCTAATAGACAAAGAGGAGGGAGAGTTAATCACGAGACGATTACGCGTGGGGGATGTGAAAGGAAGAGATAAATGGAACGCCAGGAGACACCCAACCCGAGGACCCGAAGCTACTGCTGGGAACCACCAGGGGATTGCACTAGGAAGAGGAGGGAGGAGGAAGAAGAAGAAGGCGTTTTAAAAAACGAGCATAATTAACACTGGCTTTACACTAACACTTAGGGCATGACGATGACGGAGTGGCGCGGAGCACAGACGGACGGCCTGGCGCAGAGGGAGGGAGGGAGGGAGGGCTGGCTGGTGGGATGCCTGGCTGGCGAGCGAGCGAGGGAGGGAGGGAGGGAGGGAGTTCTTACACCGCACATTCCGGAACTCCGCGGGCGGGTGGCGCGGTAGGCGGGGTTCTTCTTCCACGTGTGACGGGGAGAGACGACGACGACGACAAGGACGACGACGACGAGGACGACGAGGCCAGCCTTACCGGGAGAGATCGAGACAACACGAAACAACGAGATCAGGGACAGACTGAGAGACTTGGCGGAGGAGGGGCGAAGAAAAAAGGGGACAAGACTTCGACCCACTTAAAAATATTGCTGGAATGGGACACCAGGTGACCGGGACGGGGCTTGTGTGACTTCAGGGCCTGACCGGGACGGGACGGGACGGGACGGGACTGGACTGGACGGGACGGGACGGGGCGGGGCGACATAACGCATTTCGGCCCCAAGGGGTGAAGTCAGGAGGCCTAACAACAGCTCGGGGTGGTGGTGGCGGCGGCTGCTGGGCCGTAGTCCCACCAACCCTTGACGGACGGGGGGGACAGGTAACCTTCCCCCCGACCCTTCTCCTCCCCACCCACCGGGCAACTACCACGAGGAGCCAGTGGGGTGCAGAGTGGGGAGGGGGAGAGGAGGCTGGTGGGATTACAGAGGGAGGGAGGGAGGCTTGAGGTTGGGTGGGAGGGGAAGGAGGGGTGACAGTTCACTACTTGCTCTGGGAACATGTTTCTTAGGGGGTGTGAAGGGACTTGTGGAGGGGGAGTGGGCGTACAGTTCGATGGTGGTTGACGAGGGCGACGCTACTGGTACGGGGGTTGAGGGCGGGGTGGTGGGTTATGGATGTACAGGCTGGAGGGTTGTAGCGGTGGTAGGGAGTAGAAGTAGTAGTAGTAGTAGTAGTGTTGGTGGTGGGGGATGGTGGTGGCTGTGGAAGGGGCTGTGTGGTAGAGCTGTTGGCAGAAGGTACTGTGGTAGGACGGCCAGTGGCTAGGGTAAGGAGCGTAATGTAGTCTAAATGGGGAGGTGAGGATTGTTGTGGTCGACGATGTACATGGGTACCGCGCTGTAGATGTAGGAACTACTGTAGCTGAGAATGTACGTGGGGAACTGCTGTACGTGGAAGTCCGAACTGCTGTAGGCAGTGTGTGTGTGTGTGTGTGTGTGTGTGTGTGTGTGTGTGTGTGTGTGTGTGTGTGTGTGTATAAATGACGATCGTCGCCGATGTACCATTCCCGCCACCGTCACCTCCCGCCGCTATCCCTCGACCCCCGGGTTGTGTGCAGATGGGCGCGACCCATGCATCGAGACCATCCAATCCTCCGTCCGACCTTGGTACAAGAACGGCGCCACCCCGTCCCAACCACTTCGATCAGCACAAACAACCATTACACTGTACACTACCCTCGATCTTTGTGTTCGGGTGAAAGCATCGGTGTAACAGCCTCCTCTTCCCATATTCTTCCTGGTGCATAGTGTTATACCCATTTTCTACGTACTTTTAGCCATTGGTCACAATGATGCCTTCATCATACAATCACCAGGTGACATTCAATAAGCCAGCACTCCTTCTTATCATAGCTATTATCAATATTATCATCACATTATCATTACCATAATTTTCAATATCATCATTATCAATATTATTATTATTGTTATCATTATCATTACAGATAGTTATCGTTAATACTAAATAAGAAATAATAATAGTAATAATAATAATAATAATAATAATAATAATAATAATAATTCTAATCATTATCATTATTATAACCATTATCATCACTAATTACTATAACCACCACCATTCTCATCACTATCATCTTCCTCAATACATCATCATCATCACTGTACAAAACAAACACCTTACAATCAACGGGGGTCAAACTTAGAAGTCTACACTGCCGATGGGCTGCCGCAAGCTGCTATATATGGGTTGAGGGAAGGGAAGGGAAGGGGGGAATAGGGGTGTACGAGGAAGAAGGTTAGGGCGTTCCATATAATAAATTAAGAATGCGCGTGGATGATGATGATGATGATGGCACACGAAGCAAACACCGCTCACCTGCGGCAGGAGGAGGATGTGCACAGGGAAGGGAAGGGAAGGGAGGAGGAGACGAGGGAAGGGAAGGGTGGGGAGGAGACGAGGGAAGGGAAGGGAGGAGGAGACGAGGGAAGGGAAGGGAGGAGGAGACAAGGGAAGGGAAGGGAGGAGGAGACGAGGGAAGGGAGGGAGGAGGAGACGGGGAAAGGGAAGGGAGGGGAGGAGACGAGGGAGGGGAAGGGAGAGGAGGAGACGAACGAACCCTCTGAATACCTGTGTACATAGTTATGAGCACGTATAAGGTAAGGGAGTTAAAGCGAGAGGTGAATATAACAGGAGGAGCACGGCGAATCTTGAGCACCTGCATGTGAGAGTTAGTGGACACGAGTGGAGGAGGAGAGGGTAGGGTGGTGTGGTGTGGGGTGTGTGCTTGAGAGAGCGACTGTAGGGGGGAGGCATGTTACGTCCATGGGAGTCATGTGTGCGTGTGTGTGGGTGGTGTACGTGGCGGTGGTTGGGGTTAGGGGAGGAGCGAAGAGTGAGGAATGTACAGGATGGACGTATAGGAAGCGTACAGATGGGCTACGAATAATGGTTGTGTATGAAGTATGGGTTCGGGGGTGGGGGTATAATGTGTACTTGGTAAACAGCATTTTAAGGGAAGTTCTTTCAATCGATGGGGACCCCCATCTTTTGCACACTCTCTATCTCACAACTTATCTTAAATCTATGTGCACTCTCTGCATGTGTGTGTGTGTGTGTGTGTGTGTGTGTGTGTGTGTGTGTGTGTGTGTGTGTGATCAACATGGAATATCATACCTATTGAGACATACCACTTTAAAACTTCCCTCCAAGGCGCCCCAGAGACCAATAGGAGCTTAGCAACATAGGGTAAAACCTACAGCGTCGAACAAGCTGGTTTACCAATCAGAGAAGGTGTTCGTAGGCTTCCAGCTGCTGGAGGTATGAGTTAATTCGTTTCCACTCTCCTCATTCCTCCTCCAAGGGCCCACCGTCCTATCCACCCAGCCTCAGCCCGCACCCCGGCTCTCACTCCTTTCCCAGGGTCGCCCTCCAACCCTTTTCCCTTTCGAAATATCCCGGCAACACTTCCCTCACCCCTGCCCCCAGGGGTATTCCCTAATGGATGGCCTCTCTGGCTCCGTCTCCAGTAAACGGGCCCAGAACCACCTCACTTAATACCCAGCAGAAGTAACGAATCTGCATCTACGTCTGTCCGTCTGTCTCGTCTGTCCGTCTGTCTGTCTCTCCGTCTCAGTTGGCCCCGTCTATGTGAAGACGAAGCCACGTCTATAGCGTATTCAATTTTCGCAACTTGGAAATATTTTCAGAGCTGTGTGTGTGTGTGTGTGTGTGTGTGTGTGTGACTACTATTTTATGTGTATTCACACACACACACACACACACACACACACACGAAGCCTTTGCCACGTACCCATCTATCGGCCAGCCCCAGGGAAAGGATGAACACTTTGGACTGACTGTGAGCCGCCTGCCGCGCCCAGCATTTCGAACACACGCAGGTCCGAGCAACTGCATCGCTAATTCAGTACCATGATCATCGCTTCTCATTTCCAAAATGGCCAACGCTCCCTGCGTAGCCACACCCTCATCTACCTACTCACCTACCTATCCACCTACCAAATCTACCTATCTACCAACCATCCAACCCCCCCACCCTCCGTTTTCTCCCCCAATCCCAAGTGGTTCATTAGTCCTCAAGCCATAATAAGCCTCGTTAAGAGACGCGATTAAATTAACAAGCATAAAATTACCGTACAATATCTGATAATTGATAAAGGTGGTGCTGCTCTTGTTGGCCGCCTTCGTCGGTCCGTGAGGCAAGAAGGGGGAGAGAGGAAGGAGGAGGAGGAGGAGGAAGGTGAGGGGTGGTATTCTTCTTCCCCTAGACCGCTAGGAAAAATTCTTCCCTTCACACACCTACCTCCTCCTCCTCTCCTTCCTCCTCCTCCTCTTCTTCCTCCTCCTCTCCTTCCTCCTCCTCCTCTCCTTCCTCCTCCTCCTCTTCTTCCTCCTCCTCCTCCTCCTCCTCCTCCTCCTCTTCTTCCTCCTCCTCCTCCTCCTCTTCCTCCCCCTCGGCCAAAAATTACACGTGATGCATCTTCATCCATCAAGACCTTAATGACTTTTATGATGCAATGGTAGTGTAATGGTCGTGTTGTGGTGGTGTGGTGTGGTGTGGTGTGGCGGCGGGATCCTTTTCTTGTGGTGGGTGGGTGGGTGGGTGGGTGGTGGCTGTTAAATGTGGTAACTTTTGACGTAAATGACGGTTAAAATAATGGCATGGGGGGGGGGTGAGGGTTATGGGTTGTGGTTGGGTGGTGGTAGCGATTGTGGCAGTGGTAGATGGGTCATGAGGGCGGGTCAGTGGTAGAAGCAGTGGTGACGGCGGTGGTCACCACAGTGGAGGAGGCGGGGGGAGGTTAGTGATATCATTATTCCCAGTGGTGACGATAACAGTGGGAGTTGTAGGTGGATGCGAGGGGTAGCAGGGACTGGGGGAGGAGGGGAAATCAGGGTTGTAGCGGTAGTGGTTATGAGTTGTGGCTGTGGGGTGATGGGGGAAAGGTTGCAGTAGTAGTGGTTATGGCAATGGTAGAGGTGGTTGTACAGTGTCATGTTCTCACAGCGTGGTATATATATCAACTGACTGTTATATTTCTCTCTTGTGTCTCCCCTGATGATGTGATTATTACACGAAAGTGCACTTGGGAACTTTTCGTGTTTTATTTTCACCGTGGACTCATAGGAATATAATATATATATATATATATATATATATATATATATATATATATATATATATATATATATATACACTTGACGGCCGTTTCCCGCGTTAGGATGGTAGCGTTCAACCCCCACGGGCTATCCGTATCGGTAAATACAACCATTAACCACCTCATTGATTTATTGCTGGTTGTTCCCATCCTGCCCGCCTGGCGCAGGTCACTATCGCTGGCCCATTGAAGGTGACCCCGATAGTGTCTGACGATGATAGCGAGAACGATAGTGATGATAATGACTTTACTACTGATAAAGGCATTACTACGGTAAAACCCCGGAGTGCGCCTTTAAGTCAACAGAACTCTCTCTCTCTCTCTCTCTCTCTCTCTCTCTCTCTCTCTATATATATATATATATATATATATATATATATATGTGTGTGTGTGTGTGTGTGTGTGTGTGTGTGTGTGTGTGTGTGTAATTTTCAGAGCGTGAAACAAAACCAGAAAACCAATTCGTAACAGCATCTCATTCCTCATTCAAACCACTCGAAGCACATTTGAAGCGTATACAGGCCACAGACATTCTCAAATGAAAGCAAAAACAATAACGAGGAGGAAGTGTTAGAGGATTATATATATATATATATATATATATATATATATATATATATATATATATATATATATATATATATATATATATATTGATTTATTAAGAAAAAAAAAAAAAAATATATATATATATATATATATATATATATATATATATATATATATATTTTTTTTTTTTTTTTTTTTCTTTTTTTTTCCATACTATTCACCAACTCCTGCGTTAGCGAGGTAGCGTTAAGAATAGAGGTCTGAGCCTTTGAGGGAATATCCTCACTTGGCCCCCTTCACTGTTCCTTCTTTTGGAAAATTAGAAACGAGAGGGGAGGATTTCCAGCACCCAGCTCCCTTCTCTTTTAGTCGCCTTCTACGACAAGCAGAGAATACGTGGGAAGTATTATTTCTCCTCTATCCCCAGGGATAAATAAATAAATAAATAAATAAATATATATATATATATATATATATATATATATATATATATATATATATATATCCCTGGGATAGAGAAAAAATAAATATATATATATATATATATATATATATATATATATATATATATATATATATATATATATAATCAACAGGTGACCTTAATGTATACATTCAACGACATGTTTGATCGTTGAGACAAATACAAATATCATTTTACTTTAGTCTTAATAGCAGATAAACAACAACAAAAAACCAATCAGTTAATGGAATTAAATAAAAACAAAACGCTACAAACGATTAAAAGGCGAGAAAATGGTTTTTGTTCCAGACACTAAGTGTGGAAGTGAGGGGGGTGTGGGCTGAGGAGGAGGAGCAGCAGGAGGAGGAGGAGGTCGGGTTCCCTCCCTCTCTCTCTCTGTAGCTGAGAATCAAGAGTGAGAAACACAAGAGATACGAAAAACATGATAGATGAGACAGGAGGGCAGCTGGAGACTGATAAGTGATGGTGGGGAGGGGGGGAAGGGGAGGTGAGGGGTAAATGGGGAGTATATCCAAGCATTCTGAACTTACTTACAGCGAATTAACACACACACACACACACACACACACCAGACACCTGCACAAACCGGAGTACACTGAGCAGAGTACATGGTGAGCGCACCTCAACCATTTATGTAAGGGGACCTGGCCGGCACTCTGACTATTAAATGGGCACATGATTAACACGAGAAGGATATATATATATATATATATATATATATATATATATATATATATATATATATATATATATATATATATATTCTTTTTTTTTTTTCAAACTATTCGCCATCTCCCGCATTAGCGAGGTAGTGATAAGAACAGAGAACTAGGCCTTTGAGGGAATATCCTCACCTGGCCCCCTTCCTTGTTCCTTCTTTTGGAAAATTAAAAAAAAAAAATAATGAGAGGGGAGGATTTTCCAGCACCCCGCTCCCTCCCCTTTTAGTCGCCTTCTACGACACGCAGGGAATACGTGGGAACTATTCTTTCTCCCCTATCCCCTTTATATATATATATATATATATATATATATATATATATATATATATATATATATATATACACACGATGTATGAAGGGAATCATACATAGCTACTGAGACAGTGTGAGTAATCAGGAGAGAGAGAGAGAGAGAGAGAGAGAGAGAGAGAGAGAGAGAGAGAGAGAGAGAGAGAGAGAGAGAGAGAGTGTTGGTGTCTACGTCAGTACGTCGGGGACTGGGAGACGGAGAATATACTATAAGGAAAGAAAACACCATAAAACGAAGGACAAAAACGTGTCAAACAGCCATAAAAAAAAAAGAAGAACGTGTGATGAGGGAAACGGGTGGTGTAAAAAAAATTACTGTAAACATTACATTTACGTAAATCAGGTATATGATGAAATTTTAGGGGAAACAGCAATTCAGGTATTACAGTGCCACGATATATATACAGACCACAGGGTCCAAGGGTATACTGAAATAGAACTATGAAACCTGAATTCCCGTAAAATATGATATATAAACTCCAGAAAAACATAAAGAATAAGGACATAACAAACAGAGAATAAATTAAGGGATGGGGAGAGGAGGAGGAGGAGAAGGGGAGATAAAATATGGAGGATATAGAAAAAAAATGTTTTACGTGTCTGTTTTTTTTTTTTTTTTTTTTTTGGTAGGCCATCATCCTGTTCCTCCTCATCTCTGTCGTGGGTCTGTGAGGAGGAGGAGGAGGAGGAAGAGGAGGAGGAGGAGGGAAAGATAGACCGGGAGGGGAGGGGGAAGGTAAGGGGAAGGGGGTGAGGGCTAAAGAGAGAATGAGAGAGTGAGAGAGAGGGAGGGAGTGAGAGGGAGAGTACTGGAAGAAGAAGGGATGGGGGTGCGCTTAGAAGCAGGTGGGTGTGGGGTGGGGTGGGGGGGATGGATGGTGGGGGAAGGGGGTTGGCTGAGAGAGGCCCCCCGCCGCCCCCCCTGACAACACTGCAATGAAAACAAAACCCCCACTCCCTCTTACCCCTCCCCCACCCCATCCTCCGTCCGGGACCATTCATCGTTTGACACCCTTGATCCCCAGCCTTTGGGGGGTAAGACCCAACCTCATCCCTGTGGCCCGTCGTCCCAGGGGTCATATCCACGTAAACACATCCTCTTAACACATCATTCTTCTTTCCACCCTAACCCTCCAGTTAACCTCACCTCTACGCCCTTACGACGTAAGATCGACATTAAGACACCCCATTCGTCCTCGCGGGCTCAATAACGTGTATAATGGCCAGGTTAAACAAGCCAGCCACCCACCCACCATCCAGTAGGCCTCAATGAGTAGGCACAGATCAGAGGGAAACCCTAAATTCATGTTCTGTTACAGAAAGAATGTAGACTCCCGGGACACCACGCTCACAGAGGCCGAAGAACAAGTCCCCTCCGCCGTGAATAAAGCAGACGGACCCCCGACACCTGAATTGGGACGGTGACAAGAGGAGAAGACAACGCAACCTATTCATAAACCCGAATGGGGGGGAAAAAACAACAAGCTTGGGATGAGAAATAGGGGGAGGGGTGATGGTTGGGCGTTGCGGAGAGAGAGAGAAAATGGGTTTAATAGAAACCTCATTATTCGTGGTGTGTTACTGAAATAACTCTTCCAGCAAGTCTATGGCAATGTATAAATATAGCTAAATCTATCTATCTGTGTGTGTGTGTGTGTGTGTGTGTGTGTGCGCGCGGCGCGCTACCGGACTCCGCATGTGAAAAAATACCCTTCAGTGAGGTTGTACCATCGGAGAGCAACATGGCTGAAGGAATTCTCACACCAGAGATCATCCTTTCACTTCTACTGATTACAGAATATATATATATATATATATATATATGTATATATATATATATATATATATATATATATATATATATATATATCAAATCAATCAAATTATCAAATGCCCGTTGGTTACATGGAAGATACAGAACCAAGATCGTATGCAAATCACACACAAAAACCAGCAAGTACTCTGACGTCTCTATTAGCGTTCTTAATTGCCCGTCTTTTTTTATGACTTATCTCTTTGTCTAATTACAGTCCTCGACTTACCAGTTTTGTACCGACCTTATAGGTAAGGGTGCAGTGAACAAGTCAGACCATATATATATATATATATATATATATATATATATATATATATATATATATATATATATATATATATGAACCTTCGCAACCCAAGTACACAGGGTTCGAACCCTGACCACGCCCGGGTCCACTCGCTACACCCAGACGCCTGGGCTTCGACCTCCATTTCATCGCGGGGGTCCGATCCTAAAAGCATGGACAGTTAGTTTTCTCCCTTGACCCACGAAACTGTTAGACGCGGCAGCCACGCAGCAAAAGCAGCACTTACGGTGCATGCGCAACAAACACCCTTTTAGATCTAACACGAACTGTCGTACGACTTCTTCCAGACGTACGATGATGGACAATCACAATCTACCGGACACAACTTCATGGTAGTAGGACGCAGCGAGTCGAAGGTGACAACGAGCAACATCCAGCTTATCACCACACCACGTTTTCTTCCCATCTCTTTCCGGTAGAGTTAGTACACACACACACACACACACACACACACACACACACACACACACACACACACAGACCCCTACCTCCTCATGGTTCACGCGAGGGAGGGAGGGAGGGAAGATGGTGTCTGGTCTTTTCCTTAACACACCCGGAAGGAGGTGAAGTACCGCGTCTCCTTCAAAAGTAGTGGTAGAAAACGAAAGGAAAGACACTCTCTGGGGAGACTTCAGATTACCGTTATTCCCTTACGTCGAAAACTCACAAGGCACAAATAGAAAAAAAAAATATAGGTCTTTATCGACCCTAAGGACCTTATACAAAATAAAAATAAAAAACTCGCTTTAAAAAATTGATAATTCTTTTTTTATCGTAAGTTTTATAAAAACTGGCTCAAGTTAAAGAGTGAAAGAAAGTTGATCTCTGAATTTTGGAAGGTTTAAGAATAATGTATAAGCTTAAGATGATATAACTCGAAGATTATCATCATTACTTATCTTCTTGTATGATCCTATGACACCAGGACTTCGTATACGGCATAGAAAATGCATCACGGGCATAACTGTAATTTACTATATATATTGGAAAGGATAAGTTTATGAACGCTCGTTGTATGTCTTGGACAATCACACGTTTACCAAATGGCGTCCTACCTTCGTCTCTTCGATGTATATCAACTGACTTATATTTCTCTCTTGTGTCTCCCCTGATGATGTGATTATTACACGAAAGTGCACTTGGGAACTTATCGTGTTTCATTTTCCTGTGGACTCATAGGAGTATATATATATATATATATATATATATATATATATATATATATATATATATATAAACAAATGCTTTAAAATTCCGTTTTGCGAGCACAAAACTATAAACATGGATACACAAGCTTTAAAAATCTGCACCCTGGTACATACTACAGAATCATCAATTCTTCCGTCATGTGAAAAATTTGATGAAAAAAAACATGACTAAAGGACGAAAAGTAGCGGCAAAACACACACATCTGAAAGCTCTCCACCAGGTCGTCTGCCAAACTGCGAGTGTTTATACAAATTCATGAGTAAAATAATAGCTAAAAATTATCAAATTATCCCGCCGTAAAAATTCAAGAGTAAAATGATAGATAAAAAATTACCATATTAACCTGTCATAAAAATTCAAGAGTTAAATGATAGATGAAAATTACCAAATTAACTAAAAATCAGTAAAAAAAATTCCCTCTTCGTAAAAAATTGCTTAAAAAATGTAATGCGAATGTACTTTGTAAGATAAAAAACCTGCCCATATATTCTGTCTACTGATAACATATTACTTCTGATAATCATAACTGTATAAATGATGTTTAAACATTGAAAAAATCGAGTAAAATACAAAACAAATACAAATAAAAAAAACCGCCTATTTTAAACATGATATTGTTACTTATAATTTTTAAAGGACAGCTTTAACGAAAACAGCTAATATATGTTCAATATTCACATAATACTTTTGCAAATCCCTTGAAGTAAAATAAATAAATTACAGATATGAAATGAATAGAAGTAATAAAAATAGCTACTTTTAAACTGAATTTTTAGGACATTCTATCCAGGACGATTTTGTCATATACTGCTGTGCGAATGTTCAACAGGCCTCTTTTTGCAGACCCCAAAGCAAAATTGGTGTCCATATATACAAATCAAGCACCAAATTACACATAAAATACTTAATAAATAGTGACACCCATTTAAACGGCAGAATTCTTAATTCAATGATATTTTTCTGAAGATAAATTTCCCATAATAACTTTTCCCAAAAATCCCCCAAAGTATAAAAAAAAAAAAAGTGTGCATAAATGGCGTCAATGATGCATACCCCGGGAAATTATAAATAAAAGAACAATAAAACATGGCTGCCTTAAACAGGTTTTTTCTTTTTATGAGAGGAGATCCTAAAGATAATCCGACTTTATCAAATTAAATTACAAACGGACATGAGAAGCTGAGAATGTGGGTAAGAATGCAAATGTGGAACCCTGTATTAGCGCCAGGGGGTCCCAACTGTTGTTAACAATGTCTGTGCGTAGCTATCTCATTATCTATTTCCTTATCCATCTATCCCTCCCTTTACTGATCAATCTATCTTCTAGGGGAAAAAATAAAAGAAGAAGAGACGATAAAGGAAGGCTATAGGAATCCGTTGGGGGGGAAAGGGGCGAGGTGGTGGGCGAGGAGGCGACGTGAGGTGGGTGGGAAAAAAAAAACAAAAAAAGACTCTCCCTTCATGAGACGCGAAACTTACGAATACAAACAAGAACAAACCACTGGAGAGAGAGAGAGAGAGAGAGAGAGAGAGAGAGAGAGAGAGAGAGAGAGAGAGAGAAAGTAGTAGTAGTAGTAGTAGTAGTAGAAGTAGATGAAACAAAAAATGCATCGAAGGAACTCGTCATCTGCGGTTCTGGAGGTCAAAAACACGTCCCAGGGGGGGGGGGGGGGGAGAGACTGGCCAATCCCTGGTCGTGGACGGATAACCACTGACAGGCGCTGTGGCCCAGGACGGGCATAAAACCCAAATGGACAGACGAGCGTTGCTTTGTGACGCGTACGACGCCCCCCCTTGTTGCATACACCAGAGAGGTTGTTGAAAGAGAAGTAAGAGAGCCAGGTTAATGAACATAGTGCCGAAGGCATAGAACGAGTCTCCTATTAAACAGGATGCTTAAATTTCACAGAATACTTTAAGATATTCAAAAAAAAAAAAAAATGTCCTTGATATCCTTAAAATATAGAGCAGGGTGATTTTTGAATATCTTTTTTTCTTATCACATGAAACGATGTCGTATTCATGAAGTGATACGTGACTGAAATAGCGTTCTGTAGCTTTCCCAGCCCGTACGTGTGGGTAATGTCCTAGCCCTAGGTGTTCATCATGGCCCCCGGTACCAAAACCCAAGAGCTTTTGAAAGTACGACCAAGTCTTTTTTTTTCCCCTTGCCCAACCACGCTTGAAATCTCCATAGCCATACGAGACGACGCTCGCTCGCTCAGCAGCGGTGGCCCGAAACCCACCACAAACAATACCAGCCAAAACGTCCGGAAATCATATCAGTAAAAAAAAGTTGTCGTTAAATAAGATGTTTATTGACTGAGGTAAATCCGCGCCACTTGCTGACACAAAAAAAAATAAGAGGGGGGTTGGGAGGGTAACTTCGAACTTGAATACTAAAGGTATTCAAGTTCGAAGGAACTTTTATATCAAATTTTATATCAAAGGAAATTTTACATCAAATCTATTCTCATATGAAAAAAAAACTAAAAAATCTAAAATATTCCTTATAAAAACACTTCTTTTTCTTCTCGTCCATCCCCCCAACCCAAACTGTACAGAAAACCAAGCAGCCCCCTCCTCCTGTCTGTCTGTCCGTCTCTCTGTCTCTCTAATCCACCCCCTCCCCTTCCTCTCATTTGGGGAGGAGAAGGAGGGAGGTCCCGTCTCTCTCTCTCTCTCTCTCTCTCTCTCTCTCTCTCTCTCTCTCTCTCTCTCTCTCTCTCTCTCTCTCTCTCATTTTGGGAAGGCGAGGGATGGAGGGAAGGAGAGAGGGAGGGAGGGAGGGAGTCGAAAATCGCCCGAGCTTGCTAATGAAAGACACCTGGAGCTGACCCCACCGCTTCGTATGACCTCCTTCTCTCCGGAGGGTCGGAAAATACGGGGGTCTTGAGGCTGCCTTGTGTTCCTGGAGTTGGCTAATTGCCCCTGTCAGCCGCCAAGGGTAGATGCTTCGGTGGACAGCGCGGAGAGAAAATGGAACTTGCGGTAATGTCAGGACGGAACCGCTAATTAAGACAGGAAATTGGGAAGCTTAAAATTGAAGTGTGTGTGTGTGTGTGTGTGTGTGTGTGTGTGTGGGATGGGAGTGAGGGCATGTCCCCGGGATATAGGAGCGGTGGGAGAGAGAGAGAGAGAGAGAGTGTGAGGGTGGGGATCGGGGTATTGTGATGGCATTACCTCTCCCACACAGACGGATCGACAGACAAGTGGCGCACAGAACTGACACTAAGCAAAAATCACAACCATTTATAAATTATGATCCGAACCCCTACCACAACCTCGCCACCACACACACCACACTAGAAACCACTGCACCTGGGAGTGGTTCAAGCACCTCAAATAACCACCTCAGACCAACACGACTACCACTACGTTCTCCCCCCCCACATCATCTAACCACCCATCACAATAAATCCCTCCCCACCACCTACCACAACCACTACCACTGAGTAACTACAGCAACACTTTAAAAAAAAAAACCCACAGGGCAGGTAACCCATCCACATCCACCAACCACCCATCCCTCTCCCGGCGGCGACCCCATTACATCGCAACCTCACCCACACCATCATAAACAAGCCGGCGTCACCTCGATCCTCGCATCGTCAAACCTGCATTGCCTCCCATTGCCCTCACCCATTTCCGCGATTGCCCCCGCGAAGCGAAAGGGCAGTCGCGGAAGCGACGAGGACGATGGAATAATTGGAAGTTGCCAGGCCAGCCCAAGATCCCCCTAGTCAAGTCTCCCTGTGGCCAAAGAGGATGACAGTCAGCTTCACCTGGGATGCAGCAGCAACAACAACCACCTCCTCCTCCTCCGCCACCTCCCTCCTCCTCCTCATGCGTTCCTCATACAATACGAGCGACGCCACACACACACACACACACACACACACACACACACACACACACACACACATCCTCATAGAAGAGAGAGAAAAAAAAGAATGAGGAGGAGGAGGAGGAGGAGGAGGAGGAGGAGGAGGCCTCCCTGCCCGGTGATAATGAGGCGGTATGCCAACCGTCTGGTCTGGGCGATGAGTACGACAGGGAGGGAGGAGGACGCTCAGGCCAAAGGAGGAGGAGGAGGAAGAGGAGGAGGAAGAATCTACAATTAAAAAGGCCAAGTGTTGGGGACATACAAAATACGTGATCAAGGCCATATCATACGGAGGGTGGACTGAAACAGCCTCGTTCATGATGACTTGGGGGGAGGAGACACCTCCAATGGCCTTAGCTGGTCTTTAAGAACACACACACACACACACACACACACACACACACACACACACACACACACACACACACGAGGTATACATAATAAAACGTCCGGGGTTAGACAAAGGCCACGCTAAATAACCGGGAAAAAAAAAGGTCTACGATAAATTGCCAAGTTCAGAGCACACGTATACGAAAAAAAAAAAGAGAGAGAGAGACAAGAGGGATCGAGATAATAGGAGATAAGTCTTTTGAAAATCAAAAAAAAATCCCCTCCATAACCCAGACGGAAGACGACACATGTAAGGCACGAGGACACAGTGAGAAAGATAGAGCAAGAGATAGATACAGATAGACAGAGACAGAGAGACCCAGACCCACCAGCCGAGAGAGAGAGAGAGAGAGAGAGAGAGAGAGAGAGAGAGAGAGAGAGAGAGAGAGAGAGAGAGAGAGAGAGAGAGACGAGACCCAGACCCACCAGCCTCTTTCGATAACATGACACAAGAATTTATCAATAAGCTTCCAGATCCCTTCCAGAGCCTGGAGAGAGCTGGTGGTGGTGCCCGAGAGAGAGAGAGAGAGAGAGAGAGAGAGAGGGAGAGAGAGAGAGAGAGAGAGAAGTTGTGGCCCCGCGTCCCATTGGCTGCCCCCAGGCGTTCTTCTCCAAGATGGCGCTCGCTCTCCCTCCCTCCCTCCCTGCCGCTGTCCTCCTCCCCCCCAACCACCACCACCACCTCTTGCATGCCCGAACCAGATGCCATTGTCTCGAATATTTTACTCCCGTTCGTCCTCTCGCTCTCGACCACTGAAAAAAAAAAAAACCCTGACGACACGCGATTACGCCAACACCGTTAATACGCATTTGGGGGAGGGGAAAAAAAAAAAGTTTCTCTCTCCTCTCTCCCCTGCGTAAGTATCCCCAGAGTTCTGAAAGATGCGGGAAGTAACGAGTGGAGAATAATGGAGGATGGGGGGGGGGGGGGGGGGAGGTGTCATGACCTCCCTCAAACCCCCAAACCACCACCCTCCTCCCTCCTCCCATTTCTCCCTCCCCCATCCCCACCACACACACACACACCACCGCCTCACCTGAACTGAAGGGAGGGGATGGGGGGAGGAGGAGGGCAAGGTGGTGTTGCCCACTGTGTGGTTTTCACTTCTACACACACACACACACACACACAACACACTCGCAATACTCCACCATATTCGCTGCTAGAAGCCGTCGAACTCAACCATCCCTCAACACGACGAAGAACAAGTCTTCAAGAACACACACACACACACACACACACACACACACACACACACACCACCCCTCTCTTCCACCCTCCTCCTCCTCCTCCTCCTTCCCACTCTTCTACCCACTCGTCTCGTTTCCTCAGGAGTAGAAAATATATCTGGGCGTCTGTGGCGCGTTCGCAAGACAGCGCTGTGAGGAAGCATCATCGTCACCTAACCTCACCTCACCTCACCTCACCTCACCTAACCTAACCTCACTTCACCTAACCTAACCTAACCTCACCTCATCTCACCTAACCAAACCTCACTTCACCTAACCTAACCTAACTCTCCCTCAAGCCCCACCAAACAACCACACCACCAGACCTTGGCCTACCTGACCAAAGAACAAACACCGGGAATTTAACTCGAGGGGGAGGGTGGAGGGTGGAAGAAAACCGGAGGCTGTGTGGCCCAAAGGAGTGTGTGTGTGTGTGTGTGTGTGTGTGTGTGTGTGTGTGTGTGTGTGTGTGTGTGTGTGTCCACAAAGGTGCTTGTGCTACTTCCAGACACAGGTGCTCCAAAGCCAATGTACTCTAAAAAAAAAAAAAAACGGGCTTAGTAAAACTACTCCTGTACGAGAGGAGAAGGAGCGCAGTTTTGGATTCTCTAGACCAGCCCGGCCTTTCAATATAAATGGAAATGAGGGTGGTGACTGGACACACTAACCCCTGGTGTGGTGGTTGTGGTGGTTTGGAGGAGCGGGGTTGGGAGGGGGGAGGGTGGAGTGGTTTGTTTTGTCCAACGGTGGTTCGTATAATGTGGTGATAGTGGGAGGAGGAGGAGGAGGAGGATGCTGTGGTGGTGGTAGTGGCAACAATGGCGAGAGATAGGGGGAAGGGGGGTTGGTTTGGTGGAGAGGAACCTGGGGGGGGTGGGTGGTAGTCCAAACTGTGGTGTGTGGTGGTGGTGGGTGTAGTGTGTGGTTGGTACTGAAGGGGATGGTTGGTTGGTTGGTTGGTTGGGCTGGTGTGGTAGAGAGACGGTGGCCGTGTTTCTGCCTGTTGCTGCCAGGCGTTGGCTGTCGTGGTGGTGGTGTAGTGATGATAATAGGAGGAGGATAAAGGAGTTACACGGTGGCTGGGTGTGGTGGTAGTGATGATGTGGGGGAGGGACAGATGGTAGTGGTGGTGTAGTGATGATGGGGGATAGATTATGGTGGTGATGGGGGAGGAGGAAGGTGGAGGGAGGGGAAGGGAAGGGGGGGTTATGACGGCACGAAGGAACAGGGTAGCGGTAACGGTGGATGGGGTAAGGTGCGGTGCGAGTGGAGTGAATGGTGGTTGTGGTGGTGGTGGGAGTGTGTTGGTAAGGTGTCGTTGTACCCCCCGACTGCTGCTGGTGGTGGTGGTAGCGATGGTAGCGGGTTGTGGTGGTGGTGGTAGCGGGTTGTGGTTCTGATGGCAGGGACGTATCAAAGAGGGTTTTCCCGTGGTAAGGTAGTTAGGATCATACAAGCATCCTGGTTGTAACGAGGATGGTTAGAGACGATGTTCAGCTCGAGGTAACTCCCTTGTGGTAGCTGGAGTGGTTGTTCCTACCGTCTAATGATCGCATCGAACTAACTTACCATGGTGAATGGTAGCTCCACTACCCACACAAGGGGCAGGCTGGGGCAGCGACACTACCACAGATAAAATGATGAAACAAACCATATACTAGCGAGATAAAATCCTATTCCCAAACAGTGTTAGCTACCATACTGCCAAATCCTCTCTCTCTCTCTCATCACCATCATCTAACTACAGACCCTGCTCGCCTCTGATGGACCCTCTTCCCTCCTCACCGGGGAAATATACGCAGCTTCCCTTTGGCTCTAAGTCGTCCACAATCATATGAGGGACTCCATCAACTGCAATACCTACTTACAAGCAATTCAGCACTTATAGAATAAAATACCTACTTCCAAGCAATTGGGTAATAGTAGACTAAAATCCCTCCTTACAGGCAATTGGGAAATTGCATTTATATGCTAAAATCACACGAAGGAACCATGCATATCATTACACACGAAAATTATAAATTTATGGATCAATAAAAAATGCAGATCTGCAATGTAAAAACATGGCAGAAATATTACAATGTGAAGAAAAACTAGACCTTTGAATAAGTAACGAAAACGGGCTTAAAATTTATTGGAGAATATAAAAGGATTTTTTTCTCTTTCTCATATGTGTGTGTGTGTGTGTTGGAAGGTTTTTTTGGCATGATTGGACATTTTTCTCTGACGTATCTTCCGTGTTCATAAACATCACTGAGCCATTGTAAGTAACATAGTAATTATAACATAGTAGTTATTAAACAAATATCGTATATCAAACACGAATAACTATTTTCATGACAAAAATAAAAAATCATTTTATTGTAAACCTTAAGTAACTAAAACGGTGCAAATACAGACTACTGTTTCCTATTATTTAAGGGGAGACAAAAATGTTGAAAAAAATATGTCAAGTCTGAAATTTAGACAGGAAAGTAAATTTCACTGATGAAGTGCCATGAAAAGCGAGAACAGCCAAGCTTGTACAAATGGAAATACTAAAAAAAAAAGTAAAACTAAATTATGAAATATTGATTATAAACTGCAAATGTGTCTTTAAAATTTGTGTGCCTTAACAACCAGGTATTAAGACTTTAATTCTTTAACTTCCGTCCTCTGGCAAACACCTCGAACCAGTATTTCCAGCCTATCAGAACATACAGTGACTGATAACGAAACATGGACTTTCTAGGATGGCGAAATACACGGGTGACAATGAGATCGCTGCTATTCCCAGGAGAGCCTCCGACACTGTCAGATCGAAGGGCCTTCCTTGACAACGTGACCAATGCAGGACGAAGGACTTCCAGCCGAGCGTAAGAACATGCAAAACAACGAGACTCGCCAAACAAGAGACTTCCGGCACGACCAGAGACTTGGGGGGGGAAAACAAAGGAATTCCACAAGAGTATGGAATTCAAGGGGACACCCCCGTGTCCCCCACTGAGGCCAGGCAATCTCAGAGGACCAAGAACTTCCAAGAGTACCAGAGGCCTTGAAGAACAAGGGATTTCTGGCAGTCAAAGGCTTCCAGAAGGACCAGATACTTTCAGAAAGGGGGACATATGCCTTTCTGGGAAGACCACGGTCTTCCAAGAGGAGAAGAGTTTCCAGGAAGACTTCAGATTTCACGTGAAGACCACGGTCTTCATAAGAGGACAAGAGATTCCAGGAAGACCTAAGACAATTTGTGAAGACCCGTGTGCCTCCAAGAGAACAACAAGAGACTCCAAGAAGACTTCAGATTCTTTCGTGAGAAGACTATGGACCTCAAAGAGGACAGGAGATTCCAGGAGGGCTTAAGACGTGTAGAAGAACCAAAGACTTTCAGAAGAAACTGGACCCAGAAAGGACAAGACTTTCAGAAAGACCTATCAAAGACTTTCACTTTCAGGAAGACCAAAGACTTGCTGCAGAGGAACTAAAGACTTTTAGGGAAAAACCATGACCCTCCCAGAGAACCAGATGAAAGAACTATGAATTTTAGAAGGAACAAAGACTCGGGGAGAACCTGGGAGTTGTAAGAATATGAGAATTGTAAAGAATATCAGAAAATTTCCGAAGGACTGTGATATCTCGGAGAGCCACGGGGATTTCTAACTTCTACGAGCATCACTTGGTGCTTTATGAACAACAAAGAACATACCAAAAAAAAAAAAAACATTGGAGATGTTTAGGTACGCAGGATTTCAGCGAGAACAAACACTTGATAAAGAAAAAAGGACTCAACGGAAAAGTGAAATTATCAGGTGGACGAGTCTACAGAACTTGCTATCTGCAAGAAGTTCCAGGGGGACCCAAAGCCTCTTCCATGAGAATCAAGGAGTTTTGAAACCGGGGGGGAGGGGGCTTACAAAAATTCCACGACAACACAGTACTTCCAAAATGAATCGCAAAATCCTACGGCACCGAAGAAAAAAAAAAAAAATATCTACATCAAGGAATCTTGAAACCTTCTCAAGTCGACGACCATCCTTTTCCACGACGGCCTGGAACGTCCCAGCAAGAGTACGGAGAGAGAGAGAGGGGGGCGGAGGACACATCACCGGGAACAGGGCGAGCAGTAATCTACATAGCAGGGGGTCCTACTACTACCAGTGTTTTATGATAGCATTCAAGCATACTGACTGACAGTCAACCACTTGCCAAGGTTGTGAGGAGGAGGAGGAGGAGGAGGAGGAGGACGGTGATCCAAGCGGGAGATATCTTCCAACAAGGTAAAGATGAGTTGGTTGCGCTTTATGGACACCCAGTCGTAAAGGCAAAACGGATCAGGGAGAGGAGGACGCTAATATCTGCAAGCTGTAAAGCCAGTGTAAGATCAATTGAGCATTTATGAAGAAATTACTGCAACTTGCTAAGTGGCTGCTAAACAGTGTTTACGATGAGTGTAGAGGAAGAGGGGAAAAAAAAAATAAATAAGAACTCTTTTAAAAAAGACGGGATTATATCTTCGCGATGGGGTCTTCGAAACCCCGCCATATGGTGACCTTTGTGATATGAGAAGAAAGACCTCCCCCTTTGGCTCGAAGACGCACCCTTTGGGAAGCAGTGGCAGCAGACGAGCCAGCGACGATCCGGCTTTTTAGAGTTTTAGCAAATCCAGGAGAAGCATCAGAGAAGGCAGGAAGCCAAGGCGTCCCCAAACAACTAATCATCTAGTCTTTGGGCCACGTAAGCTTGTTAGCATGTCTGTCGTAAGGCCAGCTGGTAAACCAGTTACAGAGCCAGCTGACTTGTGGAGTCGCAGGCAGGTTGCTTCGGAACCTTCGTAATAGAACCAGCAAACCAGACAGCCATCGAATCAGAAAGTCAGCAAGCCACAAGCCAAAGAACCAAGAAGGACAGTCAGCCAACGAACCACTAAACCATCAAATAAGGTAGCCAACGAACCACTAAACCATCAAATAAGGTAGCCACCGAACCACTAAACCATCAAGCCAGGTAGCCAACGAACCACTAAACCATCAAATAAGGTAGCCACCGAACCACTAAACCATCAAGCCAGGTAGCCAACGAACCACTAAACCATCAAATAAGGTAGCCACCGAACCACTAAACCATCAAGCCAGGTAGCCAACGAACCACTGAACCATTAAGCCAACAAGCCACCGAACCACTAAACCATAAAGCCAGGTAGCCAACAAACCACTGAACCATTAAGCCAACAACCCACCGAACCATTGAACCATCAAGCCAGGTAGACAACGAACCACTGAACCATCAAGCCAGGTACCCAACGAACCATCGAACCAGACAGCCAGTCCCACCACTGAAACCTGCTCCCTCCCTGTCGTCCTGGACCAGACACCACCACTACCACTGCAAGGCAGGCGTCCTCCACTACCACCACCCACCACCACACACTATGCACCGCTACTGATGGGGGGGAGGGGATGGGAGGTGAGGGGATGAGGGGGGGGATGGTAGCATCCACGCCCAGCGGTAGGGGGACGGCTCCCTCCTACCAAGGATGGGTTGGGGAGGGGAGGAGGGGGAACCATTTAGGGAGGAATTCAAAGGGCTACAGGGCCATCATAGAGTTCGGTGGGGCTCAGGTGAGAGACAGGGGAAGAGGGGTGCACAGGTGATGGGTGTGTGTGTGCACAGGTGATGGGGTGAGTGTGTGTGGGTGCACAGGTGACGGGGAGAAGACACAGAGGTGATGGGGTTTGTATGTGGGGGTGTACAGGTGATGGGGAGGACATAGAGGTGATGGGTGTGTGTGTGTGTGTGTGTGTGTGTGTACACACAGGTGATGGGGAGAAGACACAGAGGTGATGGGGTGCGCGCGTGTGGGTACATTAAGTGACGATGGGGCGGCAACAGGGAGGATGGGTACGAAGGTGAAGGGAAAGGGACACAAGTTAAGGGGGGAAGGGAGGAGGTAGGTAGTGGGTGGTGCGTACATGCGTATCACCCACGCCAGGACGATCGCCAAGAGGTCATGTCTGACCTCTCAATGCGTAACATGCGTTACCTCATCTCCAATCTCAACCTTCTCTCACCTGAGCCTCAAAGTGTGTGTGTGTGTGTGTGTGTGTGTGTGTGTGTGTGTGTGTGTGTGGTTCACCTCCGCCCCCACAGCTCAAGCTGGGATCGGCAGCAGATCTTCCTCTGATTAGCAAGGCTGCAAGCTTCCTAAGGTCCATGGCCAGAAGGCCTTTGTATACCGCTACAGCTGAGCTAATCATCAGGCGTTTTCTGTAGCCTCATCTCTCTCTCTCTCTCTCTCTATATATATATATATATATATATATATATATATATATATATATATATATATATATATGGTGGATATCCTCCCCTCTCGTTTCTAATTTTCCAAAAGAAGGAACAGAGAAGGGGGCCAAGTGGGGATTTCCCTCAAAGGCTCAGTCTTCTGTTCTTAACGCTACCTCGCTAACGCGGGAGATGGCGAAAAGTATAATACATACATATATGTATATCTTCCTCGTTGTTTGCAAAAATGGATATTTTCGAATTTGAGATTCGATGGGGTTCGGGTACAGATATGGTAACGTAACTGATATACAATACACCGGGTATATGCTGACCTGGTGAACACACGGGGGCGACCTTTGGGCTATGATGGCATACGACCTGTCACCTGACCCACACATGTCAGTCAGGTCACGTGACTTACTGTTCAAGTTCTTAAATTAACAATAATGACAGACTAATGCACTTGTACTTTACAGCTTCCCTAAAGTGTTCTGCCAATAACTGATTTTGTTCTGTTTCTGTGAATTTTTGTTCTCTGATGACAGCTCTATTTGTTCTGTTCGTGACTGCTTCTGTTCTGTTTGTGGCAGATTATGTTCTGTTTGTGACAAATTCAGTTATGACAGGTCTTGTTCAGTTCATAACAGGTTTCTGTTCATGGGATCTTGTTCTGTTTATAACAGATTCTGTTCTTCAAGACAGATATTGTTCTGTTTATAGTAGATTCTGTTCTTCATGACAGATGTTGTTCGGTTTATAACAGATGCTGTGCTTCATAACAGATCTTGTTCTGTTTATAACTGATTATGTTCTTCATGACAGATCTTGTTCTGTTTATAACAGATTATGTTCTTCATAACAGATGTTGTTCTGTCTATAACAGATGCTGTGCTTCATAACAGATCTTGTTCTGTTTATACCAGATGCTGTCTTATTCCTGACATTACAATGTTCTGTGTATGACAGTTCTGCAGTACGGACGCGTTTCGATAACCACAAAAATAAAAACAAAAACAAAAAAAACAAAGAAAAAGAATTCTTATTAATAAAAATAATCTTGAAACAGCTTTCCATCCAACCCAGCATTGTGTATGAGGAATTACTCCCACTCCCTCCCTCCCTCCCAATCCCTTCCCAACACCCACCCCCAAATCACACCAACCTCCAAACCACCAACCCTCCATCTCCCTCCTCCTTCCCACCCTTTTCAACAAAAAATCCTAAAACACAACAGAAACAAGTTATCATCTATCCATCGACATGCCTCCATGGAGGGAGAGAGAGAGAGAGAGAGAGAGAGAGAGAGAGAGAGAGAGAGAGAGAGAGAGAGAGAGAGAGTGTAAATGTCAGTCCGGTGACGAAACACGGAAAGTCATTTACGGTAAATTGATATCGCCAGGTTGTGTAGCAACGACCACCTTCACCTCCTGACCTCGGGGGAAGACCTCCGTACAGGTTAGTGGAGTGTGTGTGTGTGTGTGTGTGTGTGTGTGTGTGTGTGTGTAGGGTGCGGGGTGGGGTGTGTGGGGACACGTCGTGAGATGGGAAGCCCAAGACGTGATGACAATAACCTTCGCTTTCTACCGCACTCAATAATTCTCTCTAATTCTCTCTCTCTCTCTCTCTCTCTCTCTCTCTCTCTCTCTCTCTCTCTCTCTCTCTAAATCGACAACGACAGGTCGACACGTCTGTCTGCCTCTGTGCGTCTGTTCTGCTCACAAACAAGCAAAAACGACGAACACCAGAATACATGAATATATATATATATATATATATATATATATATATATATATATATATATATATATACATATATATATATATATATGTGTGTGTGTGTGTGTGTGTGTGTGTGTGTGTGTGTGTGTGTGTAAAATGAAAACAAGATTTATCCAAATGTTGGAAACGAGTCTCTCTCTCTCTCTCTCTCTCTCTCTCTCTACAAGTTTGGAGTTTGACTTTGTTAATTAACACACAGACGGGGGGGGTTAAACTTCGGGGCGGTAGACACACACCCTGCGAGCAATTCGTTGCAAAAGACACGCGGGGGAACGGAGGATAACGACACTGAGAGAGAGAAGGCGAGGATGAGACAAGCAAAGGATGGAACGCGCATGGCCTGCTTATTTCTGCCCAATTGCTAGTAACATCTGCAGCTCGTTACCACCACATCCCCCTGGGGGAGGGGGGCGGGTACGTGGTAGTAACGGAGGGGTCGTCAAGGTATTTTAAACAGGCCTGCCTCTCTCTCTCTCTCTCTCTCTCTCTCTCTCTCTCTCTCTCTCTCTCTCTCTCTCTCTCTCTCTCACAGGTATGATTCTAGGCCCAATGGTCAGGTGTGCCGTCTGCACGTCACCCCCTGCCCACCGAGGACTGGACCCGTGGCATGCGAGTGGCCGCTGCTTCCAACAGTTTTTTTTCTTTGAGTGTGACGACAGACCACACGAGGATTGGCCGTTATGATAACTCCATCTCCGTCCCTCCCTCGAAATGTGGAATTCTCTTCCTCCTCCCGCTTTTCCTTCATTAATTTGTCTATACCTCTAAGAGTTAGATGTCTACAAACACCTTCTACACCCTGATTAAATTTCCATACACTCATTTTTCCTCTCATTCTATACCATTCCCCCTCGATGGTCCTTGAAGCATGTTTTCCTTGTCTCAATGTGGCTACTATACGAAAAAAAATCAAAGACAAAAAAAAGTCTCATTAAAAGGCTTAATTTGTCAGTTTCATTACACTAGTTTCCCTTCCCTTCACACTTCCTTCATTTCTGTCATCTCTCCCTCCTTTCCCTCTCCCCTCTTCCCAAGCCTTTGAAGCCTTTCTCCCACCCTCTCTCGCCCACTCCCCGAGGCGTTGATCACTCTCTCTCCCCAAAACCAAGCAACTCTTTGTCACACACATGATTAACTTCACCGCCAATTGGGAGGGAGGGAGGGAGACTATGTGCTAAAACGTATTGCTTATCCACATATGGGCCTTGGGGGTGTGGGCAAGTTAGAGAGAGAGAGAGCGAGCGTGTGCGCCAGCAGCCCAAAGTGACGTGTTTGTACAGTACACTGTGTGTGTGTGTGCTTGTGTGTGTGTGTGTGTGCTTGTGTGTGTGTGTGTGTGTGTGTGTGTGTGCTTGTGTGTGTGTGTGTGTGTGTACACTCGCACCGGGATTAACCACACAGGGAGGGGGAAAGGGAATGGGAGGTGTGTGGGGATGTGAGGCTAGTACATGAGGCACAGTGAGGGGGGAAGGCTGGGCACTGTACCACAACCATGGCTACAGGGAATGATGGGGGGAGTCGATAATACAGTGGAGTACCCCTTTTTTTTTCTCCATCCCCCCCTTCCCCACCTAATCACACACACACACACACACACACACACACACACACACACACACACACACACGTGGCGCGCTGATGAAAACACAACACTGACACAGCGGTAAGCACCCTTCCCCCCCAACTCCCCCTTCGATGTATATCAACTTAACCACACCGGCAATTCAATCACTCGCTAACCTAACCAAACACTGGTTCAAATCCCGAGCGGCCCGCTAATCACATCCGCTTAAATTACAAGCGCTACTCACGTAGGTACGCTGATATCCATGGGAAAAAAAAGACCAATATAGGATTTCTAACTATAATATATATATATATATATATATATATATATATATATATATATATATATATATATATATATATAGATAGATAGATACAGATTAATATTAGCCACATTATAGATGAGGAATCACACCATAGATGGGGAGTTAAAGTCAATAATATGTAATTGCTCGTACAATGGGTACAATGGAGGAATTTCTGGCGCAAAACCTCCGGATTACTTTAAAGTCTCTTTGAAATCCACAACCTTAAGAGCCAAGAACAACAACCACAATAATAATAATAATAATAATAATAATAATAATAATAATAATAATAATAATGATAATAATGATAATAATAATAATAGTAATATCTGGGCTTCGTTCGAATCCCACCATCCCCATCCAACCCCTAAAAAAAAAAAATGGAAGTGAAAGCACACTTAAAATGAAGAGAGAAAAGGTATACATTGGGTCTACAGAACCGGCATGGACATCTTGAGTAAAAAAAAAAAAAAAAAATATACAATCTAAATGGGGAATATTTCTTAAAAGAGGCCATCAAAGCCAATGAGGATAGCTGAGCGGGGGTGTGGGGACGTGGTCTGTACCATCGAGGTCGCGTGGCCTCGAACAGCTAGATGGATCACGACGGGTGAACGACGCTGACAAGGTATCCTTAAGGGACACCCACCTCCAAAGCCTTTGACCCTAACCCCTTTTTAATTAAGGGGACAGACGTAAAGCACCACCACCATCACCCCCCCAAAAACCATCATTGCAAAAGGGGTCGTACCATCGCTTGTGCACCCGTCATTAGCGTCGACCAACACACACACACACACACACACACACACAAAAGAAAACGGTCTTTGGCAACCATACATAATACACTCCGCTTCCACTGACAATCAAACGGATCGCGCGCGCCCCCCGCCACATCAATATAAACTACACCAGATTTAACACGACGGCGCCCAAGCATGAGGAGGAGACGACGGCGGGGCGTGTACCACAGGCGTAGAGCTCATTAAGCGTTTAGCCTATCTGGTGACTGGGTGTGGTCGCCTGCTTGTTAAATGGGTGTCGCTCCCTCCTCCTCCTTCTCCTCCTCCTCCTCTCTAACCAACCCACACACCCACCCTCACCTCACCTGTGTGGTACAACTGAAGTACTCTGGTGTTGGGGACTGAACGACTCGAACGTTAAATCACAGTGCCTTGAATTTTTAATTGTCGGGTTAAAGAATAGAAGAAAAAAAAAAAAAAAGGGATTTGGCGCAGTCATTGGTTGGTGTAAGGAAGGAGAAGGAGGTGTGGAGTGATAAACCAAGGACGAGGAAGAAGAAGAAGAGGAGGAGGAAAAGGAGGAGGAGGAGGAGAAATAATACGATTATCTGGAATGGTGTAGATGATAAAAATGAGGATGGAGGAAGAGAAAAAGATTGAGGAGGGGAAAGGAGGGGAAACAGGAGAATGATGATGATGAGGAGGAAAAGTAAACAGGATGGAAGACAAGAATGTAGTAGGAAATGGGAAGAACACAAAGGAGGAAGAAAGAGAGAAAGAAAGAACACAATAAGATCCCAATGTGTCTCTCTCCTATCCTGCTCTCCTGCTGCCATCTTCCTCACACTAGTCTTCCTCATAATAGCTACTGGTCCCCCTCACACAAAGACCTGGAAAGGACAGTTCTCGGGAAAATGAGTGACCCATCCCACATGGGGTCATGAGTGAGTCTCTCTCTCTCTCTCTCTCTCTCTCTCTCTCTCTCTCTCTCTCTCTCTCTCTCTCTCTCTCTCTCTCTCTCGGCAGCCACCGACCAGGGAGGTATATTACCGATTCCACCCCCCCCCATCCCAAGCCCTGGTGGTAACCGGAGGGGAAAAGGGGGGGGGAGGGGAATTATGAGCAGCGGCTGCGCGCGCAGTGGTGAGCCAGCGCTTCCAGTGGCTGTCAAGGTTCCCTCCCACTGGGCACTATATAGATGTCCTTTTCCCTTTCTGCCTCACTTACACGTGGGCGCTGCTGGCTCTAAGTCCACAGACACACACACACACACACACACACACACACACACACAACACACACACACACGCACGCACCACGAGACTCCCTCTATCTCCTTCCCTCATACAACAGGCTCCATCACAACAGTTAGGCCCTTCTCCCACGCTGAACACACCAATCATCAACATTACCCTAATCTCGAGTCACTTCTCCCCCCCTCCCTCAACGCTTCCCCCTGAAGAGGGGGGGGGGGGATTCTTGGGCGGGGCCCCTCAGTCCACGGCTGGGGGCCCCCTGGGGAGTGACGCGTCTTCTCTGTCTCCAGGGGTGACGGGTGAGCCCGGAGATGACGAGGGTCTTGAGACAGACCCAGTCTGTCAATATACGGTCCGTCACACACACACACACACACACACACACACACACACACGCGCACACACACACACACACACACACGCGCACACACACACACACACACACACACACACACACACACACACACACACACACACAGACACACACACACACACACACCTGGCTTGGGCTGGTGTGTGTGTGTGTGTGTGTGTGTGTGTGTGTGTGTGTGTGTGCGCGTGTGTGTGTGTGTGAGAGATCCCTAAAGACATCTGTTTGGTCAGGCGATCTCTTGATACAAAAGGAATGCATCAGAAAGCCAAGTCTTGTTTTGACAGCTGATTCCCCATAGCACGGGAATACGCACCAGAGAGCAGAGTCTACCCGACAGCTTTATGTCTGTGGTACACAATCAACCACGGGAAAGATAATAACCCTTAAGATACCGCCAGATCCAAAAGACAATCAAACTAAGTACGAGAAAGATAATGACACTTAAGATATCGCCAGATCGATACAATTAAATCAACTACGAGAAAGATAATAACATTATTATGACACCACCAGATCCAAGACACAATTAACAACGAGAAAGATAATAACATTATTATGACACCACCAGATCCAAGACACAATTAAATCAACTACGAGAAAGATAACACTATGACACCACCAGATCCAAGACACAATTAATTTAACTACGAGAAAGATAATAACACTTACTATAACATCACCAGATCCAAGACACAATTAAATTAACTACGAGAAAGATAATAACACTTACTATGACACCACCAGATCCAAAAGACAATTAAATCAACTACGAGAAAGATAATAACACTTACTATGACACCACCAGATCCAAGACACAATTAACTACGAGAAAGATAATAACATTATTATGACACCACCAGATCCAAGACACAATTAATTTAACTACGAGAAAGATAATAACACTTATGATACCGCCGACTCCAGACACAATCCAGTGCGAGAAACATAACACTTAGGACATCGCCAGATCCAAACATCCATCTGTTTTGAAAGTCTTTCCTCCGTCAACTCCAGTGTCGTGCCGTCCTTCACACTCCCTCCCTCGTCAACCACTATCTTAGAACCGTTCCTCATTCGATTATGACGACAGTCTTACATCATTATCCCTCCTCCTCCCTCAGTAGCCAGACAAATCCAAACACGTGTAACGAAACGACCACGTTACGTAACGCTGGGTGACAGCCGAGCGTCGCCAACTGGCTCCTTGCCTCCGTTACCAACCAATCAATTTGCTCGCTCCATCATCAAGGTGACGAAAGTCAAAACTCAACGCGAGGTAACAGCCACTTCACCCATGACAATATATATATATATATATATATATATATATATATATATATATATATATATATAATCGACAACAGCAACTAACTTCTTTAAAAACAGTGTCAGGTTACATTATACAAACAAACAATTCAATTACCCACAAGCCCTCAAGTCTTCAACCCTTTGAAGACGACGGTACGATCTCTTGGAGGGTTGGGAGAGGAGGGCACACGACGGTACAGCAGCACGATGGTACGACGACTCCTTGAGAATACGACGGTACGACAACCGTGAAGACTACGGTACGAGACCGCCTCCCCCCCCGAGTGCGACGGTACGACCCTTGATGCACGACGGTACACAACCTGAAGGAGACGACGGTACGAGACGCGCTCTTGCGTCCGACGGTACGGTCCTCACAGCACGGCGGTACGATCCTTGCAGAAACGACGACGGTACGGTCCTTAAGACACGACTGTACCACCACCCCGCCTCCCCCCTCTCAGGTACCACGGTACGATCCTTGTGGAACACAACGCTTGCAATGCCCCCCCCCCCCCTTCCCCCCCACCCGTGGCTAACGACTTAAAAAAAAAGCACATTCAAGCGTCGGGTCAAAGGTCACGCCGTCGCACTTGCAAGAGGTCATACTGCGTCAGGTTAGGTCAGAGGCCACGCCATCGCACTTGCAAGAGGTCATACTGCGTCAGGTTAGGACAAAGGCCACGCCATCGCACTTGCAAGCGGTCATACTGCGTCACGTCAGAGGCCACGGAATCGCACTTGCAAGCGGTCATACTGCGTCAGGCCAGACAGATGCCACGCCATCGCACTTGCAAGAGGTCATACTGCGTCAGGTTAGGTCAGAGGCCACGCCATCGCACTTGCAAGAGGTCATACAGCGTCAGGTTAGGTCAGAGGCCACGCCGTCGCACTTGCAAGAGGTCATACTGCGTCAGGTCGGAGGCCACGCCGTCGCACTTGCAAGAGGTCATACTCTCACAAGCCCTGGCGGGTCTCGGGGGGGCCACGGAAAACACACAGCGGCTCATCCTTGACATAAGGAAACTCTGGGCTCTTTAGGCCAAGAACTGAGGCATGAACAGGAAGCCAACACAAGGGTAGCCACTGGAAAATTAAAAGATAATCAGATAACCAACCATGTCAACCAACCCTTCTAACTGAAGACAATGACTATTCTCTCTCTCTCTCTCTCTCTCTCTCTCTCTCTCTCTCTCTCTCTCTCTCTCTCTCTCTCTCTCTCTTTTTGTCCTGTGTTGTTTGACGGTTAGGCAAAGTTGGCCAAGACCCGTGAGCAAGAATGGATACATCAACAAGAAGAAACGATGAAGACACATGGATGAGAAGATACAGATACACTGATAAAGAGAAATGACAAAGATACACTGGTGAGATTAAGATAAACTGATAAGAAAAGATAAAGATACACTGATAAGACACTCTCATAATAAAAAAGGATACATTGATAAAATAAAAATGCGCTGACGACAAGATACTCGAATAATGCCAAAAAACAAAACAAAACAGGATGACAATTAATAACTGGACTGATCACATAAGTGCGTCAGGTAGTCTCGAGGTCAAACCCTCTTCCTGACGTGCCACCGATGCTAAACACCATTCTAAAAGGATTCAATCCCCTTCCCACTCCCTCCTGAGCGATCAATGCCCTGTGCCAAATCCTTTACCAAGAGGATTATCAAATCTCATATATGACCCTCCCACTCCTTCGGGCACATACCTCCATCAACCTAGCCGTCCCCTTACCTCTCCCTCCCACACCTCATCATCGTCTATCCCATACGGCATGATCTCCGTGTGTGATCAAGGGTTTAAAAAAAAAAAAAAAAGCATCGTAAATTACCGTGATGAAGAAGGCCTATTATCCGAGGGAAGGGAAACTACAGTAACCTATAATGCCAAAAAAGGAAATGCGTCCTTTTAAGATAAGTCTGCGGCGGAGCGAGATCCCCCCAGTCTAATTAGGAGGAGCAGAGGAAATCAATATATTGACGAAGGACTCGCGACACGGAAGGAAGGGAGGGAGGGAGCTAGCTATCACCATCATCATCATCATCATCATCATCATCATCATCATTATCATCCTTAACGTACGTCAGTCATGACTCCCTTTAAAAAAAAAAAAAAGGGGAAATATGATGTGGTGTTATGATATAAAGGTCATGATGAATATGCAAGTCAACCACACACACACACACACACACACACGCGCGCGCGCGGTGTAAAACAACTCTCTCCCCTTAACTCACTCTCACAAACATACACATACACCCTGTGTGCGAGAGAACACAGGGAGAGAGAGAGAGAGAGAGAGAGAGAGAGAGAGAGAGAGAGAGAGAGAGAGAGAGAGAGAGAGAGAGAGATACGGTCAACAAACAGACAGATAAGATCGAGCAGCGCACCCTTTAAGCAACAGCAAACTCTCCAGTCCCATTTTCTTTGATAAAATTGCACCACCCATTCTGTATTTCGACGACGCATCCCCCCCCCCCCCAAAAAAAAAGAGTCAAAACCACCCTCCCTCTCCCATCCAACACCTCGGCAAGCTACACATTTCAAAGAGAAAAATCGTGACTGACAGGGAGTTAATTTTTTCATTTTGATATTTCTCATCTTTTTTTTCTTTAATATACATCAAACGGCGCGCCACTACGGCGAGAGAGTATATATACATTTTTTCCTTCATTACATCATACATCTACTAATTCATTCATAATCTGGCTACTACCATCATTCATTGAGGAGAGGGTAAGTAAACACAGCACGCTGATCAAAGATGTCAAAGTTGATTCGATATTTTGCTAACGTTTTGGCTCTCTCTCTCTCTCTCTCTCTCTCTCTCTCTCTCTCTCTCTCTCTCTCTCTCTCTCTCTCTCTCTCTCTCTCTCACCCTAACCGACCGGAAAAAGAAAAGAGGACAAATAGATAACATGAAAGAAATGTGAAAGAAAGGCGAGACATAGATGGTTGGATGCTCGCAGCGAATAAGATTGAAGGAAGTAATACGGAGATGTGGTCGGAACTTCAATGACAGCATGAAGGAAAGAAGGAAGGAAGGAAGGAAGGAAGGAAGGATATTACGTACGGTGGATGACACTACTTCGATATGGGATCGTACCTTCGTTGTACTTGGGGCAATCGAACCGCCGCATTCGAAGTGTTGGAACACACCAAATAAACACAACACTTACAACTTTGGAGCACTCCACACACTTCGCCACACCTTCCACAACACGTGCCAGGGCGTCACCAGCCCGCCCTCCGATCCAACACGGGACGGTCGACTAGGACATCTGTAAATACACGTGTCTCGCTCGCTTCCCGAACACCAAAATTTTGAGCGAGAACGGAGGCGACTTTGCTACAGGAGCAGGAGGAAGAGGAGGAGGAGGAGGGGTGTGTGTGGGTGTCTGGCGCCACGCCCTACGCAGGAAGGAGCGAGGGAGCGGACGCCCCCGGAGAGAGAGAGAGAGAGAGAGAGAGAGAGAGAGAGAGAGAGAGAGAGAGAGAGAGAGAGAGAAAATGTATGGCATCGTAAATTTAGCGGGTTTTGCAAAGCTGCTTCTACGTGGAGAGCAGGCCCCTCTCGAACGCTATACATCATCTCTAGCATGCTAAAGGGAGTTGGTGTAGACTCAAAAGTAACTTTATAAAGTAGAGTCGTCTGTTACTTTACATATTAACACTTGAGGACATTATACGTTTTCTTGTCTAAGGCGTAAGCAATAAGCGTGGAGAGACTTTAAGTACGTCGTCCATATTCAACACTTAATGACATTTGACTTTAAACACGTCGCTTATATTAAACAATGACATTATTTTCCCCCCTTCATTCTAAACGACGCGAGCAGCAAGTGTTAACTCTAGACATTTAAAATAACCCCTCTTTATATCAACAATGCCACAATTCTCCAAAAGTCTTCTACCATAATGGCGATATTCTGGGAGATGTGAAAAACTATATATATATATATTTTTTTTTTTCCACATCCTTCTACGAATACGTGTCTGAGGAGGGGAAAAAAAAGTAAATGCCAGGGATGATCGAGTTTCTACTAGGATTTCATCTACCAATTACTCTACCCTCAGTTCACGATGGGAGAGGTCAATATGACGGCCAAAAGTTTCGAGACACGAGTCAAAGATTCGAGGCACGAGTCAAAGAAAGATTCGAGGCACGAGTCAAAGATTCGAGGCACGAGTCAAAGAAAGATTCGAGGCACGAGTCAAAGATTCGAGGCATGAGTCAAAGAAAGATTCGAGACACGAGTCAAAGATTCGAGATACGAGTCAAAGATTCGAGACAAGAATGGGTGACCTTTTTCAGTTATTGGTTATCTTAATGAAATAAAAAAAGGTCACCATGTCCACAAAGGTCATTAGTGTACCGTCAAGAAATCCCTCGATCGACATTAACGTCCTGAATAAACATCCTCGCGCCATAAACACTGATGAACGTCTTGCCAAATGTATATAAATCTATATAAACAATTCGTTTTCTTTTTCAAGATTTCACGTCTCTTCCTCGTACTCAAAATCACTGATTAATCATCAAATCCCATAAAAAAAAGATATCTACAATACCAATTAATCGACCATCCATCAGACACCCACGCCCATATAACGTCTTTTTTTTATCACTTTCATCCTCGCACATGCGCACGAAAATCACCCCGCGGCAGCGTCTCGAGAACCATAGGACCATAAAAAAATAGATAGCTCTCTCTCTCTCTCTCTCCTTCCCATATGCCTAGCTGGCTGGCCCCGCCCTCTAGTCGTGGGGGTGGTGGAAGGGGAAGGAAACGATAAAAATAATATATATATTTATACATCCCCCGCTGGAGAGAGAGAGAGAGAGAGAGAGAGAGAGAGAGAGAGAGAGAGAGAGAGAGAGAGAGAGACGACCACTAGTACTTCGCCTCCTCCTGGTCTGCGAGCGCCTGGAAGCGTTAAGACCCCGCGCTCGATGCGAGCGAGCGAGCGAGCCTGGTTAGCGCCATCCACCTCCCCCGATCACGGGTCCTTGTTTCCCTTCGCTTGTAAACTTCAAACTCAGCCCAACGGGAGGCCTGTAAAACGTCGCCTAATAACGCGTGCGGGGTCATTATCATTATCATCCTAATACCCGCATCACATCATGCACTTTCGAGACGGGTCAGAGAGGGAGAAAAAAAAAAGGTGCTTCATATAATGCTTTATTATGGCATCTAATCCCATGTTTTAACTGGACATTACTCGCGCTCTTTCCCCCAACACTGGTGGACGTAGGCGCGGGGCGGGCGGGGCGGAGCGAGCCCAAGCTGGCTCCGTGGAGGAGAAATGCCTAACCCCCAGTCATATCATATGTCCTCATTCCCATCATGTACGTCACGAAAAACATTTATTTCCTCACCCCACCCCGCGCGCCCGCGCAGGAGAGAGGGATAAGTAATTACATGCCACGCCACATAAAATCATGACACGCGCTGCATGCACGATCATCTCGCCTCCTACTAATATATCGCCAACATGCTACAGTTAATCGCTGGGCAAAGGGAGGTCCTTAAAAATAGGAAACAATCACACCCTCAAAAAAAAAAAAAAAGAAAAAAGAGAAAAAAATAAAATCCCGGAAGTTAATAAATTAGGCTTTCACAATGACGTATGCTTCCCCCCCTCCCCCCAAAAAAACGGTTATAGTAAAAAAAACAACCAAACCATCGGGACAATTGTACAAACCAGAGAAGACGAGGTAGAACGAGGATTAACATTAATCCCAGAGCAGTGCCTCGATCGAGAGAAGGGCCAGTCGCATAATCAGTCGCCAATTGACGTAAATACAAGAAGAAGCACCCCCTCCCTCCTCCTTTTCCCCCCCACTCTACCAGCCAGCTGTATATCACCACAAAGGAACAAAGATCCTTTGCTAAGGACGATTTTCATCCGGCAAAGCAACGCATCACTCAGCTGGATAAGGAAAGAATGAGACCCGAAATTCTCTAAGAAAAAACCCACACACAAACTTATGTACATTATACATATATATATATATATATATATATATATACATCCATATCTCGGCCCAACGTCACAAGAGAAGTGGGAACCTCTTGTGTAGGCGATATATATATATTCACGATTATCATTGACATATGGGAGAGGGAAGGAAGGGAAAAACAAGAAAGGAAAGGGAAGAAAGAAACCCGCCCTTGTGGACTTTCTGGGAAAGCGGGCGGGTGGCCCTGGGTTCTCTCTCTCTCTCTCTCTCTCTCCCACTGCTTGCCAAGGGGGGCCGCCTCGATATGCCTCACAGCTTCCCTAACTGATCCTACAACAAAGACGCGATCTTTCCTCGCTAAGTCGAGCGCCCGACATCGCTCGAGCAAGACATCCGAAGAATTACGAGTGCTGGCTTCGTCGGCACTTCTCATCTACATTACCCCCACAGCGCGAGGGGAGGAGCCCTCCTCCTCTCCTCCCCAACCTCTCTCTCCTCTCCCACACACACACACACATCTATGTTTATACTTCCTTATGAAAATTAATGGCGTCCCCGCTACCCTCCCCGGCTCTTGTGAGGGGGAAGCGATTCCAAGCCAGGGTTTTAGGCAAGATACTGCCCCAAACGTATGCGCACAAAAGACGTGGCGAAACAAAAGACTCTCAGTCTATGCTACCACAATATTCACTGGGTCTTGTCAGTCCGTGCCCACGTTGTGTTATAAATCCCTTTCGCTATCTGCAGGCTCAGAAAACCCGACGACCTCCATGTGACAAGGCGAGAAACTCTCTATATAAAATCCTTTTTCTTTTTCCCCACTTCAATCCTATAGGCCCGATAGTAGAACACGAGAAAAAAGTGTCTATAAAATCCTCCTCTTTTTTGTTTTGTTTTGGCTTCTACATCTCATCCATTGGACGCTCAAGAACACTCCTAAATCCCGTGTCTTTTCAACCCCCCCACTGTACATCCAACTGCTTTTCAAAGTTCCCGAGAGTTCCTTCCCCCCCCCTGTTAAAAGTCAGGCTACGGGGGTAAAAAAAAAAAAAAAAGGAATGCATTATTTGTTTCCCTTTCGCCCAACAATCGTTCAAGAACAAGTTGGAGATCGCCTGGGCTCAGCTACGTCTTATACTTTCTCCCCCAACACTTACATAAATTCTCCTCACGTCTCGCCAACACTTAAGAGAGAGAGAAAAAAAGAAGAAAGGAAATGTAGTGCGAAGTCCCCAGCGCATGATGTAAGCAACCACAACGACCACCACCACGACAATCCTCGCCCCTGTTCCAAGTTTCCCTACCTCACTCGGACATAACTCTCTCTCTCTCTCTCTCTCTAACCGTCGACAATGCCCCCTGGGGGAAGCCCGTAACAACTCAAGTTACAACCTGAAAGCGCCTCTTCGCCCATCTCGAAACCTTACGCACAACCAAGTCTTCCCATTTTTTTTTTTCTCCCCCGTTCACCGTTTTCATTTCCTCCCGCTCTCCTTTTTCTTTTCGCCTTCTTCCTCTCCCTAGCCTGGTCCTACCAAGTTCCTGGTTATGCAACAACACTGCTGGACTGCCATATTTCTGTTATCTCGACAAGTACTCCACCTATACACTATTCCCATCCTCCAGCAGATAACCTCGTCATAGACCATCAGGGTCTTGTGTTATCTGTCCTTCCCATGTACTGTCCTCCAGCAGATCACCTCGTCATAGACCATCAGGTCTTGTGTTATCTGTCCTTCCCATGTACTGTCCTCCAGCAGATAACCTCGCCATAGACCATCAGGTCCTGCGTTATCTGTCCTTCCCATGTACTGTCCTCCAGCAGATAACCTCGTCATAGACCATCAGGTCATGTGTTATCTGTCCTTCCCATGTACTGTCCTCCAGCAGATAACCTCGTCATAGACCATCAGGGTCTTGTGTTATCTGTCCTTCCCATGTACTGTCCTCCAGCAGATAACCTCGTCATAGACCATCAGGTCTTGTGTTATCTGTCCTTCCCATGTACTGTCCTCCAGCAGATAACCTCGTCATAGACCATCAGGGTCTTGCGTTATCTGTCCTTCCCATGTACTGTCCTCCAACAGATAACCTCGTCATAGACCATCAGGGTCATGTGTTATCTGTCTTGTGTTATCCATCATCTCGCATCTGCTACTTTCCTTTGTCTAGTGACCTAACTGCGAGGTCATCCCAGGCCACCACATCTAAGGCGCATGAACCTCAGTTGTAAATTTGTTTCCATAGGAAAAAAATCGTTTCTTAGATACTCTAGAATATAACAAAAGCCTGTCGTTCACAGCTTCAAACATGACTGGTTAGAATAGCAAATTAAGAGTCTGTTAATATATATATATATATATATATATATATATATATATATATATATATATATATATATATATAAATATATATATATATATATATATATATATATATATATATATATATATATATATATATACATATATATATATATATATATATATATATACATATATATATATATATATTCCATTTCACTCCTTCCTGCTACTTTTGCCCTAGAAGGATGGAGCTTGCGTTCCAAACTGCTCCCCAAAACGCAGCTGAGTAATACCACTACCAACCCATTATGTTCCAAAATGTCTATCTCCCTTGCGCCAGCTTGGACACTAAAAGTCAGGTGGTGGTCCGGGGTGTATACGCCTGACACTTCACTCTAAAACACAACAACGTCTACGAGGCTGCTCCTGTGTTGGTTCGCAAACTTGCTGACGAACACCCCCCCAAAGCAGACGTTCGATCGTCAACACCTTGTGAGAGGAGGGAAGAGGAGGCGAAAACAAAGTGCACGGCAACAGCTTCTGGGGTCTTGTGGGCCTTGTCGAACTCCCGTTGACTTTCGGAGGCAGAGTTGGAAGGAGGCGAGTTAGGGTCGTTAGTCGAGGGAAGTAAAGTGTAGAACGCCCTCAAAAGCCTCCGTTCGCCACCCAGGCCTCGATGGTCTAGTACACTCTCTCTTCGCAACGACTCATCACGAACAGTCTTTAAAAATCTCTCCTTCGCACACCTCGTGGTGCGCCTCTCTCTCTCTCACTCTCTCTCTCTCTCTCTCCCTCCAGGGGACGTCATCTCAGAACAATCCCATCGACGAAGACTGACTTTCTGCAAGACGTTTCCTTCCAAGGTCCGTCGGTGAGGGAGGAGGAGGAGGAGGAGGTCACCGAGTTACTCACGTCGGTCAGCAGTTTCCCAGCGGGCTCTTGATCTCCCTCCTCCTCCTCCTCCTGACACTGATGCTACAAATCGGTTCACCGTGGGTCTCGGGAGACCTGAAGTGGGTCGTCGGATGGCCAGAGCCATGGCTCACAGGAGGGGGTGAATGTGGGCGGTGAGAACGACCGGCTGACTGACTGGCTGGCTGGACCCTGGAGGAGGACTTTAAGAAAAAAAAAAAAGAGGTGAACGTGGGCGATGAGAACGTTTAGAGACTTGGGGTCCTGGACCACACCAAGGGAACGTGGGCGGTAAGAACGTCTTCGTGTTGTACCCTGGGCCACACGAGGGAACGTAGGGCGGTGTGTGTGTGTGAACGGCTCTACGTTGACGACCGGGCACTGGACCACACCAGATAAACGTGTGCTATAAGAACGGCTGGAGGCCGGGCCATGGTACAAAAAAACTGGGGAACGTGGGCTTCCGAGAACGGCTATGGGAAGGACCCCTATACCACACTGGGTGAGAGAGAGAGAGAGAGAGAGGGAAAGAGAGAGAGAGAGAGAGAGAGAGAAAGAGAGAGAGAGAGAGAGAGAGAGAGAGAGAGAGAGAGAGAGAGAGAGAGAGAGAGAGAGAGAGGAACGTGGGCGGTGCGAACGGCTACTTGGGAAGACTCCGAAGCCCAAACCACATCTCCATATCAATGACTGGTAGCATGGGGGCGCCCCCCTCCTCCCCCCTTGCCTCCAAGTGCCCCCCCTCCCCCCACGGGATATTTACATGTGTATGCCTAACTGTACGCTGTCCAAGATCTCTCTCTCTCTCTCTCTCTCTCTCTCTCTCTCTCTCTCTCTCCCAGACCCCCACCGACTTAAGAAAACGCGCCACGGGTCTGTATTTGTATTCACTGGGCTGCTCCTCTCACGCATACACCAACGCTCTCTCTCTCTCTCTCTCTCTCTCTCTCTCTCTCTCTCTCTCTCTCTCTCTCTCTCTCTCTCTCATGCACTCTATGGCACAATATCCCTGCAGGCTAAATATTGAACCCCTCCCCCCTTCCATTAATATTCCCCACCGGTACATAACAAGCTGCCCAACCCATCATTTCACGGACAGTTCATTACCATTAGATTACGAGCTGGATCTGCGACACCATCAGAGGCAAAGCAACGGAAGAACAAAATATATTCACACACACACACAAAAGAGGAAAGAGGAGCGCGGCGCCTATGTCCCCACCACAAGTTCGCGCAAACTGCGCGTTGAGAGGTTGTGGAGAGCGGCCGTGGGTCGGTGGCCCAGCAAGCAAGGTCGGCCGAACTCGGCGAGACCCCGGTGTTCGCTGGCGGCTGCAGTGGGTCGCCCTGGGAGAGGGAAAAGGCGCCAAAAAGCAACACAGTGTGTGTGTGTGTGTGTGTGTGTGTGTGTGTGTGTGTGTCGCAACATGGACGCGTAAGTGAGGAAGACTCCAACACAGCGATGGTCGGTTGTACAACGATCGCAACTGTGGGTGTAAAAGAGCCATACCCTCTCTCTCTCTCTCTCTCTCTCTCTCTCTCTCTCTCTCTCTCTCTCTCTCTCCAGAACACCCCGACAAGCCACCACGCTGCGGTTAATGCACTCAGTCAAGCAAAGCACATCTGGACAACCACGACCCCACACCACACCACACCACACCATACCCACATACGCATTCTTCAATACAACACCCGTTAACTCACAACCCCAGGAACACAGGGCGATGGGGGTTCTGTTGTGCTTGTTATGGAAGAGTTGTGAACACCGCGGGAAAGAACTGGTTTAAATACCCCCCACACACACCCCCTCCTCCTCCTCCGCCCTAGTACCTTGCAACACACACACACACACACACACCATCTGCCTCACTCAACATTTTTCACCATTTACCATTTTTTTTTTTTCATTTTCAGCGCCTGACGCTCCCTTGATCCATCCAGCTGTTACTATCCACGACCCGTGTGTACCCCCCCTACAATAATCACGTTCCGTTCTTTCAGCTAAAGATGAGGCTTCGCTCCTCGAAGAGAGAGAGAGAGAGAGAGAGAGAGAGAGAGAGAGAGAGAGAGAGAGAGAGAGAGAGAGAGTCAGTCAGTCCAGCTGAATTCATCAATGACACATGGAAGCGATTCATCATGGGTGCGGTGCTGGACCGGAGCTGTCAACTACGGTTCCTTGGATGAGGATGAGGAGGAGGAGGAGGAGGAGGAGGAGGAGGATGAGGAGGAGGAGGAGGAGACGTTCCCACTCGTCCTTTCTCAAGTCTAGCGCCGGCCTCGCGGTTCACACGACGCTGTTGCACGGTGCACGATGCACATCTGATCACTAACCACATAAAAAAGGAGAAGACTGGTGATCCATTTTGAAAAAAAAAAAAAATATTGAAATGAAAATTTCTCCCTCTTTGTCCCCAACAGCCATAGCATTATAGACGTCCATCGTCCAGACTTTCTATCGGTATTCGTCTATACAAATTGTCCCAAGGACCGTGCCGTCGAGACGTCGTGCTCGAGAGTCGTACCGTCCTCGTAAGTCATGCGTCGTGCTCGTTGTCCTCGAGGATCGTGCGCGTCGTCATCGAGGATCGTGCGCGTCGTCCTCGAGGATCGTCCGCGTCGTCCTCGAGAATCGTGCGCGTCGTCCTCGAGGATCGTTCACGTCGTCCTCGAGGATCGTGCGCGTCGTCCTTGAGGATCGTCCACGTCGCCCTCGAGGATCGTCCGCGTCGTCCTCGAGGATCGAAAGCGTCGTGCTCAAAGGGTGGAGGTGGAGGAGGAAAGGGAGGGGTAGAGGAAGGGAGGGCAGGGAGGGAAGGGGACGGTTTTGAAGACCAGACAATAAACGGCGGTGCCTCGCGCCGCCCACACCTCCCTCTCCCACTAACTTATTTAAACGCCCACGTCCACGATGGATCGAGACGTTTATTGCTCCCACCGTCGGCGTACGTCGCCTGCAACGCAGGGTTTAAACTGCACACCTCAATTGGCCCGTGAAATATATCAGGCGTGTCCCTCCACCCCACCACCACACATTTCCCCCTCCAGACACCCACACATCCCCCCCAAACCCCCACAACTGACAAGCACTGAAAATCGGGGGCGAGACTAATCCCATAAGCTGTGATATATAAAAGGAAAACGACTTCCGGCTTTCCGACAGAAAACGAAGGACTGATAAAACACCTGTACGTGTGTATATAAATACACATTCACGAGGCTGCGTCGCTGGGATTACCCCCCCCCCCCCCTCGTCGGAGAGACTTCTCGTTCCAAAAGGAGTCCACATTCCACTGCTGCTACAGGTAGCGCGCAGCTATGCACTGCTGGAGCATTTACTAAGAGGTCTTGGGGTGGCTATATATATATATATATATATATATATATATATATATATATATATATATATATATATATATTCTGGTATATAAATCACCGTTGAGCTTAACCATTTACCATCTTCCAACGAGAAATTAACAATGTAATGTTCCTTCCTCTTTTGCCAAATCTATGCCAAAAAAAAAAAACCTGTGCTTCATTATATATGCAGACCTGCCGTATGTACGTTAACAACGAACTATTCACTCGACTCTTACCACTAAACTTCACCTCCTGAAACGATAAAGCCAGGATCGCTTGATCTCGGGGCACACCTCCCGTCAAATTGGGAAGCTGTATAGACCCCGAGACCCCAAAAAATCTTTCTTCTGTCACTCTCTTCAGTCAGTCTAGAGACGACGACGCACCTTCCACAACCGACCTGGTCAGGTAAGTGTTGTAGATTAGGTTGTGATTTTGTTCGGTTTTCATTTATGTCATCCCCCCTGGCAGGCGCCGAGTCGTTCAAATCTCGAAGGTTGAATGCTAACACATATTTTTTGGCTGCCCCGCATGTTTACAAACCGCTTCTCTTTCCTGTATCATGGCCATGTGTGACTTTCTAAGCGATGTCACTTTACATGGCCACCTACACCCATTATGCAAGGTCTGTATCAATTTTTTTTTTTAATCTACGATTATCTACCACCTTCACCGCATCATCCAACAGGTGCATTATCAATTCCTATTCATATCTGTCGCTAGATTCAAGGGGGGAACTTTTAAAACAGACTCATTTATGTACTCACGTTAAGACCCAGCCTTTGAAAGGCATGCAATACGTCGTATTGTGGATGGGAACTCCTAATTAATTTTTCTCTCTCGAGAGTACACTTGTGAAATCTGAACTTCCCCATCGAGAGACATATACCTGCCCGTCATGTGCCATAGGAAAAAGACATCGTCCATTTAACTTTATCTACACGCTGGGATGCTGAAGCGGAAGGAACAGCATCGAGAGAAAGATCTATTTTTTTTTTCCAGAGCAAAACGACAACATATAGAAAATTGTTCCTAACTTGAATGGACGAATATATACAAAATTAGGGCAGTGTCAAAGGCTCTCTGTTTCCAATGTCTGAGGACAAATTCGCCGGCACGATTACGCCAGGATGTGGTGATTACGCAGGCACTACGAATCGCGTCCTCTAACAGCCTGAATGAGCAGATGGGCAACACAACAGCTGTCGTCTCCCAAACAATAATTTAAGGTGCGATAAGTTCCCAGCTGTGAGGGGTTAGAAGACCTCCCAAACCATCGTAAGGCACACGTAAGGTAAGGTAAGGTCCCAGACCCAACTGTGGGGAGTACAAGACCTCCCAAACCATCGTGAGGTACACGTAAGGTAAGGTAAGATCCCAGACCCAGCTCTGGTGGGTAGAAGACCTCCGAAGCCATCATAAGGCATACGTAAGGTAAGCCATACAACACGGCCCAGTGTAATACAAACACTCCAGCAATAACCTATAAGGCCAGCTGCCGTAAGAGGATCATACAGTTCATAAATAAACGACGTTACCTGGCGTTAACCTTGAGCTGGTTTAAGGGGTCGAGCCCCATCCGTCCATCGCCACCCCCCCCACCACAGGTCGGTCTTGCACCAAGCTGTCCTCTGTGATTAATGCTTGATCGACGAGACTATTTGTGGCGGCAGCCCGCAGCCTCGTATATCCACTAAGGGCCCCGCCGATTAGGCAAACCCTTTAGGGGGGGAGGGGAGAGGCCTGGGCATGTACGGCGATATGGTTCGCAAGAGAAAGCTTTATAAAAGCCAGCCCATGGTGTATAATACTTCCCTCCCACGTATCAAACACCCTGGCGCCAATGTGTATGAAAACTCCTTTTCAAGGACATTACGTTTAAGCTTCGTTATACAGAGTTAAAAACTCTATAGCTTTAATGTCATGACAGGCCACCTCAACAGACCCGTAATGGCTGACAGCCACGCATGACATCCAATACCATCCATTCATTGCTGAGTGAACCTGCTTCCATCCACGCCTCCTCCTCCTCCTCCCACTGTCATCCACCCACATGCAAGATGAAGACCCCCCACATCCACTCCATCCACTGCAGAACCTGGATCCTCTTCCTCCATCCACTATCCAACAAGCTATACTAAACCACAGCAGGACGACCCGGATGAACTATCCACAACGTTAAATGCGAACCAGCTCCTCCTATCCGCTGCGGAACAAGACATCCCCCTCGCCTTGACTCTACCGCGCTATCCATATACGAGTTCGGAGTGTGGGAGAGAACATCGAAGTGACCCTCTGGTGCGTTAACACCCACCCTCGGCGATGCGAGTATTACACACCTTCATTCGTCGAACGTTACTCGCCCTTTTTCTCTTTCGTTTTGCTGAGCCCATCTCTCTCTCTCTCTCTCTCTCTCTCTCTCTCTCTCTCTCTCTCTCTCTCTCTCTCTCTTCCATCTGATACTTCTCTCACTCTTCTTCCCTTTCTCTCTTCCTCTTCAAGTCCCCTCCTGCCACCCACCCCCCTACCTACACACAAAGATATAAAATATTCCTTTTCACTCTCTTGGAAGCGGGGGGAAAATCCCTACCTCGAAGCGAAAATCTTGGCAGGTACTCTCGAGGGGTCGAAAATGAATGCCTCTCTCTCTCTCTCTCTCTCTCTCTCTCTCTCTCTCTCTCTCTCTCTCTCTCTCTCCCAAATACTATGGGTCATCGGAATCGCTAGATCCAACGAATGAGGCGGTCCTGCTGAATCAGAGGAAGGGAGGGATGTGTGTGGGGTCGCCGCCTGCGTCCCAAGGATGGGATATCCGCAAAAAACTGCCATCGTCCCTCATCGCATGGATCCCCAGCTCCCTCCACCTTCCCCTTCCGTTACCATCAGCAGATATTACTGCTGCCATGTGCATTAGCGAGCGATCTCCTGAGGCTAATACGGTGGGATGGGGATATATATATATAATATATATATATATATAATATATATATATATATATATATATATATATATATATATATATATATATATATATATATATATATATCTCCCTAAGTGCATGGGTAGCAGAGGCACAAACAGACCGCTGGATCACACGAGATATATATTCCAGCGAGAAGACCCCCGAAGACCCCCCCCCCCCCCAAGCGAACTGCAGGGGGAAGGGGAATATCTCCACACTGTGCATGTGTTATTATTACAATAACAGCGCGTGTGCCTCACATTTCATCCTCCTACTGGTCTGTACGGGGCTTTTAAATTCCGTCGTTCTTCAACGGGGGCATTTAAATAAAAAAAAAATGTTACCGTAATCGTACACTGAGAAAGCTACCGCAATCGTAAATCACACAAGTTAAACATAATCGTAAATTATGCAAATATGGCGATGCTTACGGAGAAGAGGCGCAACGCATCGGCCCGATATTACCATGCAGGAAGCGAGCTGTGACAGCCCGGTAGATCAAATGATGTTATATAGGTCAGATTCGGGGCCAGCACAGCAAATCTTGGGGGCGGGGGGAGGCGGGGGCTCTCTTTCCTGAAGGAGGCAGAGGAAGGGGTGAGGAAGGGGTGAGGAAGGGGTGAGGAAGGGGAACCCCACCCCACACATCCCTTCCGGAACCTCCGAGTCGTTCGTTCTGGGGCCGGGTCGTCGTCGTCGCCGGCGACCTGACCTGACCTGACCTGTCGTCTGGAGACGGGAGGAGGAAGAGAGAGGGGGAGGAGGAGAGGGACGGCCAAGTTCGGGGAACCCTCGGGACAAAAGGGGGGTTATCGAGTGTCGTTTATCCGTGTCTAGTTCGCCCGGGCGGGGGGGAGAGAGAGAGAGAGAGAGAGAGAGAGAGAGAGAGAGAGAGAGAGAGAGAGAGAGAGAGAGAGAGAGAGAGAGGGTTGTCGGTGACGTTCTGGGGATAGAAAAAGGGAGAGGGGGGGGAAATAGGGGGAGAGAAAAGGGAGATGGGGGGGGGGGAAGAGAAAGGGGCGGGGAGGGGAGGAGAATGTATATGAAGTTAGGGAGTTGAGAAGTAGAATCGACTCGCTATCCACTCTATGATCACAGTGGATCAGGCACTATCCACTCAATGATCACAGTGGATCAGGCACTATCCACTCAATGATCACAGTGGATCAGGCACTATCCACTCAATGATCACAGTGGATCAGGCACTATCCACTCAATGATCACAGTGGATCAGGCACTATCCACTCAATGATCACAGTGGATCAGGCACTATCCACTCTATGATCACAGTGGATCAGGCACTATCCACTCAATGATCACAGTGGATCAGGCACTATCCACTCAATGATCACAGTGGATCAGGCACTATCCACTCAATGATCACAGTGGATCAGGCACTATCCACTCAATGATCACAGTGGATCAGGCACTATCCACTCAATGATCACAGTGGATCAGGCACTATCCACTCAATGATCACAGTGGATCAGGCACTATCCACTCTATGATCACAGTGGATCAGGCACTATCCACTCAATGATCACAGTGGATCAGGCACTTTGCTTTCAATACAAATAATCTCGTGGACCACGACACAATACCACCAGCTGGGAAATCTTAAATCAAAAACCTTTCAAAGCTTTACGGCCGTAGCACAAACCTCCACACTGACGAGTGTCTGTGTCACTGTCTGGACACACGGGAGTAAAAGACATGGTACGTACACACAAGGTTAAGAGATGACCGGGGAGCAACATACGAGTGTGAGATAAACACCCTCTCCTACCCTATACCACTGATACACACAACACTTATCGTAATCACACACACTTGAGCTTCATATCCATTTTTTTAAGGTCTTCCCGCAACATGAGCGTCCTGCCTTTCCATCGCTAGTGTTCAAGATGACATCACACCATATAAATTAGAGCTATTTTCAAAATACAAATTATAAACACTCACACGCACACATATAAGGACAGAAGGGACTTTTGGGACACGACGTGTGATTATATATATATATATATATATATATATATATATATATATATATATATATATACATATATATATGTGTATATATATATATATATATATATATTCCCTGGGGATAGGGGAGAAAGAATACTTCCCACGTATTCCCTGCGTGTCGTAGAAGGCGACTAAAAGGGGAGGGAGCGGGGGGGCTGGAAATCCTCCCCTCTTGTTTTTTTTTTTAATTTCCCAAAAGAAGGAACAGAAAAGGAGGCCAGGTGAGGATATTCCCTCAGAGGCCCAGTCCTCTGTTCTTAACGCTACCTTGCTAACGCGGGAAATGGCGAATAGTTTGAAAGAAAGAAAAGATATATATATATATATATATATATATATATATATATATATATATATATATATATATATATATATATACATATCAGAAATTAATTTTGTCCGAGGCTGCGACGTTTGTAGACAGACAGGGAAGGTTACTGATGATGGCGACGTGCCACAGACACACCTTACAACTGTAGTGACGGCCAGCGCTACACACTCTCTCTCTCTCTCTCTCTCTCTCTCTCTCTCTCTCTCTCTCTCTCTCTCTCTCTCCAATTAAACGATCACACACACCCCCATCCCCCCTCCAACATTAATCAACCCTCAGCGTCAACACGACGACGACGAGAACGACACAGACGACGACGAGGGGGAGGAGAAGCACCACCGGCTATCTCTCGCACGCACACACACACACACACACACAGAGGCGTGAACGAGCCGCCAGCCAGCCAGAGCCAACATCACCCGGCCAAACCTCCTCTTAAGAGGCTCACAACATCACAACAACGGCGAGTCTAACCACCTCCCCTCTCCTCCTCCTCCTCCTCCTCCCTCCCTCCCTCTCTTTTGCAACGCCCTAGGAAGTCGCCCACGTCCAACGGGAGAGACTACTAGTTCTCTCTCCCTCCCTCCCTCCCTCCCTTCACTAACGCCCTCTTCCCCAACAAAAAAACCCCCCCCCCCACAGGACCTAGCTCACCTCACAGCCGCCAAGGGCTTGTGCCTCATCAGGTTAATGCTCGGATAGGCGAAACCTCACCTCGCACCACCCCCATCCACCCACCCTCGCTAGGATAGCCTACACTTCACCTTCCAACACTCTCGAAGAGAAAGAAAAAGATGGAAAAAAAAAAATATGCATTCTAAAAATTCAGGAATTCATTACTTCCATCACACGGCCACGGTATCTGGCGCCACGAGGGCCTTTTTGATCTATTAACAGCATATTGCCCTCCACAGCCCCAGGTATTTTAACTGCGGGCTGCGGCTACAAACAGCCCGGCTAATCAGACAGAGTGTGGCCCTGGTACGTGGTACCCACCCACCCTTCCCCCCGCCCCGCAGCCAGAGCACAGGGGCTCCGCAAGTGTATGAGAGAGAGAGAGAGAGAGAGAGAGAGAGAGAGAGAGAGAGAGAGAGAGAGAGAGAGAGAGAGAGAGAGAGAGAGAGAGATATTAAGGAAAGGTATATACATATACACACGAAAAGACAGAGGGAGGGAGTGGTCGGTGGTGGGAGGGAAGATCTTTGTGAGAGTCCATTTATTTCAAAAGATGGAAGTGGGGGTTGGTTGGGTTGTTTGTTGGCCAACACTTTGAACTACATATTTGTGTACCCCAACCTCCAAATTTTTGTCCATTCCTCTGTGTGTGTGTGTGTGTGTGTGTGTGTGTGTGTCGCGAAAGACTCTAAACCGCCCATCGGATCGTCTTTCTCCCCTCTCTCTCTCTCACGCTTCATAACAGAACCACGAGAAGAAGAAAACTGGAGAAAGAGTAAGCTACAGTGTACGTACCCGGTTGTGCAGCAGCCAGAAGACACGAGGAGGAGGAGGAGGAGGGGTAGAAAATGCGACCTCAAACAGCCTGATGTGTGATCGGGCAGATGGGCTGCATGAAATCGTTCCCACAAAAGCTAAGAAGCGTCCATCAATATCTTGATCTATCCAGACGATAGCAAACTACGAGAAATCGTCGCTCAGCAACTAATAAGGGTAAAGGTGTGCGAGGTCTTGCTAAACAAGCAATCAATCGATAGTCCGGATAATAATAATAAATATTGATAACAATAAAAACAATGAATAAACAAATAAAAAAATAATAATAATAATAATAATAAAGCTACTACGAATACTATTACATTAATAATAATAATACTATAATAATAATAATAATAATAATAATAATAATAATAATAATAATAATAATCTTTCGTCTGTTTCCTTGCGCTACCTCGCTAACGCGGGAGACAGCGACAAAGCACAAAAAATAAATAAATAAATAACAATAAACCTACTACGAATACCATTACAATAATAATGATAATAATAATAATAATAATAATAATAATAATAATAATAATAATAATAATAATAATAGTAGTAGTAGTAGTAGTAGTAGTAGTAGTAGTAGTAGTAGTAGTAGTAGTAGTAGTAGTAGTAGTAATAATAATAATAATAATAATAATAATAATAATGTAGGAACTTCCTACTGACGCAGCTCAAGCCAGCCCCTCCCTCAGCAAAGGAGTTCCAAAGGACATTCGGGAGATTAAGGGGCCAAATGGACCTTACGATTCCTGCAGATCTGCTAGCGACAGCGTCGTGTTTGCTCAACCCCCTCACCCACCTCTCACAACCAGGGAGAGAGAGAGAGAGAGAGAGAGAGAGAGAGAGAGAGAGAGAGAGAGAGAGAGAGAGAGAGAGAGAGAGAGAGACGACTTCCTTAAAACACTCACACAAGTTCCCAGAGTCTCCACATCATTTTCTTTCTTTTTTTTTTACGGGGGGACATCCCTATACGGGGGGTTACATCCCTATACGGGGGGTTAAATCCCTATACGGGGGGGGGGGTTTACATCCCAATCCATACGGCTCGTCTACCTTGCTTTGCTGCTAGTGTTTCGAGGCACCTGTTTCCCCCCACATCATTACGTGAGGTAGTCCTAAGAAGGGGCAGGTCTCCTTCTACTACCACAGGCTGTGGGGATGGCTGGCTGGCGGAGGAGGGGGCGGGAGGGCGCCTTTGGTCGACGAAGCTGTTAGCAACAGCGGATCGCCAAGCCTCATCAAAAAAAACCGCTACAGTAACCTGGGTAATCTAGCAGAATCGCCGTTGTTTCCCTGATAAAACCAAACCGTAGACACCAGTTGGGATAATGAGGTAATCTGTGTTGGCGTCCAGGGTCTCCAGCACACCCACACCCCCTCACACACACACACACACACACACACACACACACACATACCCTGGAAGCAGTAATCCTATAGGAATATGGAAGTCCTTATCCAGATTTAACTGTAAGACGCTAAGAGCACGTTACCCTGGTACGGCCCGAGATGGGAACGGCCTAACAGACCTGAAACTTCTGTCACGGAGAGAGAGAGAGAGAGAGAGAGAGAGAGAGAGAGAGAGAGAGAGTTGGGGGTAAAAGGTGAGACTTCCCCGGACCCCTCTTATTATGAATAGTGGGGGAGAGGGAGGGAGTGTGAGAGAGAGAGAGAGAGAGAGAGGAAGGAAGGGGAATAACACTCATACAGCTCTCCTTTGAGTTTGAGGGAGAGGGAGGGGGGTTGTGTAGTGAGGGGGCGCCGCCCGCCTCCCCCTTTCCTCCCCCCCTTGTCTACCGAGCTTCAACAAAAGGGGTAAGGGAAGAAGAGAGGCACACCAACCAGCCAGCCCCCCCTCTCCTCTCCTCTTCTCTACTGACCTCGATGAAGGCTGGTGCAACACCCGCCTCCCAACGTCACACAAACACACACACAGTGCCTACAGAGCTGATGCTCTCCCTACGTAAGGTTCTCTCTCTCTCTCTCTCTCTCTCTCTCTCTCTCTCTCTCTCTCTCTCTCTCTCTCTCTCTCCCTAACGACACCATCCCCCTCCCTGCTACCAACCAACCAGACCACCCCCTCTCTCCCTGCCTGCCGACCTGATCCATCTCAGCATAAGGACTTGACCCTACTACAGACCAAAACCCTCCTCACCCTACCGTCCCTCCTGATCCTCTCCCTACCATCGTCATCCTCTCCCTTCCCCATCCCTCGCACCAATCAACTAGCCACATAAGACGCCCCTTCCTATCCTCCTCCTCCTACAGGAGGGTCGTGGCCGCTGCGCTTGCAGGCGCAAGTCCAACACAAATCCCCTTAGCAGCGACCTTAGATATAAAAGTGTGGGGTGGCACCTGCAGCCGCGTCAGGAGACTGGAGCCTCCGGCAAAGCTGGGGATCACCTGGGGGATGGAGGGACGGTGGGGGAGATAATCCCCCAGGCCGCAGGTGGGGAGGAGGAGATCCCTCCCGGAGAGCTTAGCCAGGCCAAGAGGGGGTCGGTCGCCCAGGGATTGTGCGGGGAGAGCAGAGAAATTAAGGAGGGAAGAGGCACGGAGGAAAATGGGACAAGACAAGGGAAAAAAAAAAAATGGGGAACCAAATGGAACGAAAGATGGAGGTGTTCAGAGGAGAGGAAAGGGGCAATAAGGAGGAAATGAAAAATGAATAAGGTAAATACGAACGTTGAGGCAAAAAAAAACCCGATCACATGAGACCGAAATCTGACGAAGAGCATACGGGAAATGAGCCAGATGGACACGACGCCATCCGGGACCCCACGGACCTTGAGGAACACTTGGGCCAGAAGCTGCGTACGTCAGGCATTGGACTAGACTTCCACCGAGTCGAGGCATGTTCATCCTCACTTCAACGTCTGAGGCCGCATTAAAATACCTTAACATACATACCATTAACCTTAACCTCATATTCATGACCCACACACACACACATATAAATATATATATATATATATATATATATATATATATATATATATATATATATATATATATATATATTCATTACCGAATATATATATATATATATATATATATATATATATATATATATATATATATATATATATATATATATATATATATATATTTTCCTCTCCTCCAACAGAACCCTCCTTCCGTTTGTCTTGCATCGACTTTTGGAGGTTCGTCTCCATACCCATCACTCCAGTGTGGGACTAATATAATAACTGTTGCTCCTCAGATCGGTCAGTGCTACTTAAGGTTGTAGTCTACAGGCATACGTGTCTACAACAGCCTGGTGGATCAGGCTACATCCCGTGTGTCTTTGTGTGTTCTTGACTTTTCCTCTGGATGGGACGAGTCTCCATCGACATGGGAAGTAGTGGGTAAAGCCCATGCAGCCTGGAAAGCAGCTTCTGTATGAGCCTATGGCCTGGAAGGCCTTAAAATGGACCAGGGGCAGGAAAGTCTTAGGATATACCTATGGTCTGGAAACAACTGGGATGAACCCATGGCCTGGAAAGCCTTATAACATGTCTACTGCTTCCATAGCCTTGCCAAGGCTGGGCAGAAGCCTCAGGCCTGGAAAGCCATGAAATGAGAAAAAAGGTCTGAAAAACTTTGAAATTGGCTTTTGGCCTGGAAAGCCTTAGAATACACACGATTCTGGAAAGCCTTGAGATGAGCCTAAACTTGAAATGCCTTATAATGAGCCTATAATCTGGAAAGTCTTAGAATGAATCTATGCTCTGGAAAGTCTTGAAATGAGCCTATAGTCTGGAAACCCTTAGAACGAGCCTGTGGTCTGGAAAGCCTCCGACTGAGTCTGTCCTCTGGAAAACCCCATGAGATGAGCTGGAACACTTCTGGCACACCCAAGCCAGTATGAAGGCTGATACACACACACATTTAACAATCTTTTGTATTTTTAAAGATTCTTTATTCATCTAAATATAAAAGAAAAAACGCACTTCAATAACGGAGATGGTGAAGAGCGCAGTACAAAACTGGTGAATATCTTAAAAAAAAAAAAAGTAAAGAGAAAAAGATGCCACAGTATGGAAGAGGGACAAGACAGCACCAGCTACACACCTCCCATCGCTCCCCACGTCTAGCAGGACAGCCCGCCTTGGTTATCACACCCGTGTTTATCAACACAGACACCCCCTCTCCCACCAACTCCCAAGTCAACCTACGTGCCTGCTCCGTCTCTACGACATCTTTGCAACCCACTCCTCCACTCCGTGTTCCAGCCACTCACCCACCCGCCGCTATCTATCAGAAGTTCCCCGGGAGCTTCCTTTGTTGCCTTACATCCATAGATACGAGGAATGGGCACTGGCTGAATACACACCTCTGCCTCTCGCTGTATAGATGCCGCACCTACACCTACATTATCAACCGTAAAGGTCGAAATATCGAAAACATATATTTTTGCTGTCAGAACCATACAATTTTTTTTTTTACCGCAAAGTTCAAACAAATGAATTCACTGTGAAAGACATTTACTGAACACGTTCACAGTTACTGGAGTAAAATTTCTTCAAAATGCTTCCTTTCTTGCCACTAGGTGCTTATTAATACTGTGTGAGCGCTGGTCACTTTCCCAAAGTAGCAGATTCCGTATCTACTTTCCTTCTGAGCAAACCTTTTCTACTTCCCCTTTGTGTCTTTCACGTGTCGTTTGGCCATAACACAGTCCAATGAACGACTGCATATCGACATGCAAAAGCGCCCTATGTATCTTACTCGCAAGTTTCCCTGCGATAGGGCTCCTACGCCAGGCCGCAACTTTGGCTGGACATGACCACGGGAACTCGCCTGTGTCTTTGTTCACCAGTCCAATTCATGTGCCAGAGTTTCAAGTTTCTGAAAACAGTTGGACGACTTTCTGATGGATCTACGGTTCGCTTCACCTTTAGTAGGTCGTGTGTTTTCTTGGGGGGGAGGGATTTATTTCGTCCCTTCACAGTAGCTCAAGTCGACAATCACACACTGCCAATCTCTGTTCTTTTGAACAAAAGCCGATTGAGTGAGTAAAAAAAAAGATTTAAGTACATTCAGAGAAAATGGTATAAACACACACACTCATCTACACACACAGATACAGACACTGCCTCAATCAGTTCCGGCATTCGAAAGTGGACCAACCGCAGAGGGAAATTCTAGAACCCACTTGACAGACATCTAGAAAGCGTATAGGGCTATCGAGATTGTAATGGTGGTGTACTGCGCTTTTGCGGACCACGGCCTCAAACAGTCTGGCTGACCACAGGAATCAACACTAAAAGCAGGCTGTTCTACCCCTCGACCGATCTCTAAAAGACGTAGAAAAAGAGCATCTATATCCAGCAGTCTGAGATATAGATCAAGCATATAAAAACCCAATATAGATCATGCATAAAACATCCCATTTCAAAAAAAACAAACTTGACAATGTTTCATTGCGATGATGGCAAGGAACAATGAACATAGGTTATTTAAAGACGTGGCGGGTTGGGGGGTGGTTGGGGTTGTATCTGATGCATTTAGGGAAGGCATAAATCGACAGCGTTTTAGGCCAGACTCAACAGCTGCTTTAAAGTCGAGCAGCATAACCCATCAGTTTAAGCGAAAGGGACGCTTTTCAAGGCAACAGCCAATGCTGCCCCAATGATGGAGAGAGAGAGAGAGAGAGAGAGAGAGAGAGAGAGAGAGAGAGAGAGAGAGAGAGAGAGAGAGAGACTAGAAGGGTACGAGGAAACCAGCACGTCATTACTGAAGGATGAGAAGCACATATATACACACACACACACAAAGCGGGTCGGGAGATTTTCTTTTTTTATCCTACCTGATCATACGGTGTTTCGAGGGTCCTCTACCTCAACACCTGGATTTGGGATATTACGTATACCTTACGATGGTTTCGGAGGTCTTCTACCACCCACAGCTGAGGCTGGGACCTTACCTTACCTATTACGTATACCTTACGATGGTTTCGGAGGTCTTCTACCACCCACAGCTGAGCCTGAGACCTTACCTTACCTATTACGTACACCTTACGATGGTTTAGGAGGTCTTCTACCCCCACAGCACGGTTTGTGACCTTACCTGACGATGGTTGCGGAGGTCTTCTACCCCCCATAGCTGGGTCTGCAACCTTACCATACCTTCCCTTACCTTACGATGGTTTCGGAGGTCTTCTACCCCCAAAGCAGGGTCTGTGACCTTACCTTACGATGGTTTCGGAGGTCTTCTACCCCCAAAGCAGGGTCTGTGACCTTACCTTACGATGGTTGCGGAGGTCTTCTACCCATCCACAGCTGGGTCTGGGACCTTCCCTTACCTTACGATGGTTTCGGAGGTCTTCTACCCCAACAGCTGGGTCTGTGGTCAAGCCGCCACCTTTACTGCTCTGCTCATTCAAGCTGTTGGTAGCCGCGGTACGTAGGCCTACATTAGCTGATCCGGCACAGCACTTTGTAAGGAAACTTGTCCAGACCCTTTTAAAATTTCTCCTCCGTGCAGTCTCTGGAGAGACGAATGGCGGAAGCCGATGTTTCTAAAACAATTTTGGGCTCCGGGTGTTCACACTACTTTTCCTTAATATACTTTCTGTACGTAAGTGTACACACACACACACACAAATAAAGTGGAAAAGGAGACCATCTCACGTATGCTCCTTTGCCTGAATTTTCCTACCCTTCCAGCTACACCTTCCTCTCTATCCCGTCTAAAAATCACCTACCCATTCTATCCCCTCTACTTCCGCCTCCCAGTGGCCCACGAAGCACAAATGGAGAATCTGCCATCGGCCTTACCAACCCGACATTGAAAACCTGTGGCTCGACGTGCAACGTCAATCGAGAAACTGGTCCATTTTCCAGTCTGAAATCCCACACCCGAAACCGTAAGCAAGTCGTACCTCGCCCGTCCATCCATCAAACCCTCCACCACCACATACACAGACACGCGTCCTTTTCTCCCCCACCCTCCTCACCATAACATAAACGTAATTCCTCATGTCTGATCCTACACTTCGAGACACCGATCTCTGTCTCTTCTCCCCTCCTCCTCCCAACCTTTGCCCTGTATACACAGTGGCACTTCCCATGTATACCGCCGGTCCTCAGGCTCCGCCATCCCGGTGTGCTCCACATATACACTGAAAATCCTGTCTTAACCCAGCCAACAACACAGTCACTTCCTGCAGGACTTTACCAAGTCCGAAGTCCGGGACCAAAGGAGTCCTGGTGACAATCCTTACAGGCAATTGCTTATCCTTCCTTCCCTCCTTCTGTCCTTCCTTCCTTCGGGTAGCAAGTGTTGTCGTGGATGAGGTATGAAGGAAGGAAAAGGAAATCTATGGAAAGGAATGTCAAAGATGATTTATACAAAGGAACACGAGAATTTCTGACCTTAATTCTACTTTAACAACAGACAATGAATTGGGTAGTAGGAATTATTGACGATGGATAAATTGCTTCGACACTTGAGAGCATATCCCAACATACCTGCGAGTTGTGTATAACCAACCAACATAATAATAATAATAATAATAATAATAATAATAATAATAATAATAATAATAATAATAGCGACTAAAAGGGGAGGGAGCGGGGGGCTGGAAATCCTCCCCTCTTGTTTTTTTTTTTTTAATTTTCCAAAAGAAGGAACAGAGAAGGGGGCCAGGTGAGGATATTCCCTCAAAAGGCCCAGTCCTCTGTTCTTAACGCTACCTTGCTAATGCGGGAAATGGCGAATAGTCTGAAAGAAATAATAATAATAATAATAATACATCTCTCAAGCCACAACTGATTATTATTCTGTAGGCTCCTCCACCACTCCTGTAAGCACAAGGTAATACAATTGTGGTCATCTGATTGAGAAAAAAAAAAACCAAGCTCATTGTGCTTGCACTGAAGCACGCCAGCATAGGCAGAGCAACGAAGCTGACCTCAAGCACCATTACTGTGATGTTAGCGACATCAGCTATTGCCCCTTCCCTAGAGACATGACGGTTTCCCCCAGGATGTCCCTCACACACACACAGCAACACCTTCACCGTTCAACATCATCTTCGCCAGATACATACACCTCCACATGTCATAATGGCCGTAAATGTCATTGACACCAGCGGTTCCTATTGTACTTACACCCGCATTTGTGTATCTTGTTTACAGCTGAATGCGCACGGTCACCGATGAAACACGTAAATACATACAAACACATACTATAAACACACACACACAATATATATATATATACGGTTCCAGCAGTTGGTCGACAGTCAATTGAGCTCTCCATCCCCCCTTACATGTTCGGGCGATAAAATGGGTGCTAGGCTTAAAAAGCATATTATATATATATATATATATATATATATATATATATATATATATATATATATATATATATATATATATACATATAATGTACAGCTACTCGTGCATGCATATGGGAGATGTAACCCATGAGTACAACAGTACACGAGGCAGCTCCTGCTCCTCCTCCCCCGTCTATGGTTCGGTACCGTAAACTGTGGTACGTAGGAGGGGGAGGGCCGCGTCCGTCCGTTCCTCCCTCTCCCCCGGGGAAGCCCGTCCGTGGCCACGGGTGTGCAAGGACGCGTAACACACGCAAGGGGGAGGAGGAGAGAGGCAGGCAGCAGCAGGAGAGGTTAGGGATGCTGCTCCTCCTCCTCCTCCTGCTGCTGCTTCTGCATAAATTACCATAGAGCAACGATGGACCTAACCTCACCCACAGCTGCGCCCCGACTGGCGGTGTGTGTGTGTGTGTGTGTGTGTGTGATCCCTCCCGTTCCCCCCTTACCTCCCCAGCTGCACACCGCAGCGCACGATCACCTCATCCCACACCCCCATGACCCACAACAACAAACAACCACCCCACCTCCACAGCTACAAACCCCGCGTGACATACAACCCCCACATGGGCACAACGCACGACACACAATCCCTACAGCTGCACAACGCATGACATACAACAAACCAAGCTGCATGACGCATAACCCCCCTCCAGCTGCACCCCGCATGACCCACAACCCACAGCTTCACCCCACATAACCCACAACCCCAAGCGCTCCAAAACCCCCCCACACACTCCTTCACCTCATCTACAGACACCATCCACTTAAATTCGTCAACAAAGATTAGGAAAAAAGAAAAAAGAAAAACGGAACTTGACGACAAGGTTCACAAACGCATTACAGACAACACGCAAGGAAGGGGATACACGAATTACAGGACGAATACAGACGGATACGCAACATGGGCTGACGGTCCAGCTCGGGCTGTGGTGGCCAACGAGATCCACCAACCTGTTCCTGCTGGTGGATAAGAGTTCCGCTGAGAGAGAGAGAGAGAGAGAGAGAGAGAGAGAGAGAGAGAGAGAGAGAGAGAGAGAGAGAGAGAGAGAGTTTCGGAGGGGCCGTCTGTCGTCACAGTACGGGATAATTAACAGATTGTGGTACATGAACAACAACAATAATAATAACAAGAACAAAAA
>NC_092234.1:9024093-9054093 GCF_036320965.1 Panulirus ornatus
AGGACGGGGGGGGGGGTTCGATCCCCTTGGGAATAGGATAGCCAGACATCTGACCTGGTCCTTAAGGATCAGGTCAAAAAAAAAAAAAAAAGGGTCAAGCCATCCCATGAAAAAGGTCGTAGCGTCGACCACCTGCGTGTCGTGATGAAGGAGGGAGGGGTTCGAATCGGTTACAATACTAGGTAGAAGATGAAATACATAGTAATCATGAAGGGAAATCAATCATTAAATCACAGGGATAAATAATCATTCATCGACGCATGTTTTGCAAGCTCATTAACCTCCATTCGAACGAGCATAAATCCACTGGGGAAAACACGACCATAAACATTGGAACAACTCTATTTCTACTGCCTCAAAAAAAAAAAAAAAAAAAAATCGTGCAAATTATACTCAAAAGATATAAGACTAATTTTTTTCTATTCTCCTGACATACACCACTCTCTCCTCCAGCCTGATAATCCACTAGCGGAGCGATCGTGTCTGTCCAAAACAACGCTACCCCACACACACACACACACACACACACACACACACACAACAAAGGGACTCATCGCACCCATGCAAGAGGCAAGAACCAAAGGCACACTGGTAAGTGTAATTTACCCCTGAAGATAATGAGGACCACTCAGCGGGAGGAAAGACGCCACTTATGAAATGACATCAAGAAATCTAATTATATGTATGCGGATCATCGATAGGAAGGCGGGCTGCTGTGGTGGTGGTGGTGGGGGGGGGGGGGGGGGGATTCGAACCCACGAGACACAATACCATCATTCCTGATGTGGTGGTCGTCGTCAAATAGTCCCCCTTGCCATCTTATTCTCAGCTCATTTGAGACGATTTTAAGAGACTGAAGACGGAGTAAAGTTCTTGATGTGTTACAGCTGCGTCTGGCCTCGTCTGACTCGCCCTGGTCTGAGGGAAGGGAAGGACCATCCCAGGGCTTGATCTCTCAGGACTTTACACCTTAAGCGAGAAATGGACAATAACATGCCCGTACTTCCTACCGTCCTAAGGTAGGAGGTCTAAGGCAAGACGTCGCCACGGAGGGCCAGTCTGTCCTTTTCTTCGTTGATCCTACGTCTGAAGAAGCTAGGATACCTCTACTGGTGTCACAGGGAGCCATGACACCTTCGCTGGTGTCAAAGGAAGCCATGTTACCTTCGTCGGTGTCAGAGAGAGAGAGCCCGGCCAACTTCGCTGGTGTCAAAGGGAGGTTAAGACACCTTTCGCTGGCGTCAAAAGAATGGATAGACGACCGTCTCACACAAAGACGGGTCAAGGGAGAGGACATCTGAGGGTACAGGCCCATGCCAGACTAAGGCCTAAGGAGTCTCCAGAAACATCATCATCATCAACAACACCAACAGATGGTGACAGTGTTCTCCACAGCTGCTGTTGGCTCGGCATGGGCCCTTCTGCCTCTGGATGACCCCCCATTAAACTTCGCTTTAGCCCACGTCTGCCACTACACAACGACTTCTCCTGCCGCCCGAGCTCTCCATGACCTGCCTCTTCTCCTTCGTCCATCTGGGTCGTGACCTCTTATTCGCCTCGCCGCCCTTGAGACCATGACCACTCTTTAAATCCTAGTCACCCTTGGGGCAGCACTGAAGATCTCCCTTCGTCCCCCTTTGGGAACGGTGATCTCTCCCCTCACCCCTTAATTCCCTTGAGGTATAAATAACCTCCCCTTCCTCGTCTCCCCTTCCCCTAAGTAAAACATCCATTCCTTTGCTTCTCAAGGCACAGAGATCCCTTCCCTCGTCCCCCTTTGGACAATGACTGCTCTTTCCTCGACCCCACTAAGAACCAGGACCATCCCGCTCTCCGTTCAAGTACTACTAACCTCTCCTTCCTCGTCCCCTGTCCTTATGGATATGAAAATCTCTCCCAGAGCGTCATAATCCCAGCCTATCTGTCATCACTTCGTCTATCTCCAGACATCTCTACCACCTCCTGCTTCTGGGCCAACGTCGAGCTCCGGGGTACACTCATAACCTCTCCCTCCCAATGGTACGACCACTTGAACGCTCCGTCGCGGGCCTTGCCAGCTACGGACGAACCAACAACCAGAAACGTACTGAAGCAGCCATAGAGAATCAAGAGACCCAAAAGATGAAGAAAAACAACCTTGGCTGCCACGGACGGAAAATACCGCCCAACATGGCAACCACGAACACACCTGACAACAATCCAATGACAAACCACGGACAGCTCGCCAACCAGCCAGGCCGGCGGGTAAAGCCACAGAGGAAGATACGAGGTGGTAGAACCAGCAAAGACAAGACAGGGTATCGCATCTGTCTTTGACTTAAGACAATACACGAAGATATATATATATGTGATGGCGGAGGGAACAGGTCATGTTGCGGGGTCAAGACAAGGGTAAAGACTACTCAAAAATAATATATATATATATATATATATATATATATATATATATATATATATATATATATATATATACATATATATAAACAGTAGCTTCAGCTTTTGTTTACCGCGCAAGCCATCTTGAGGGATACAATGCATCAAAGACGCGCGCGATTCAAACTGAAAAGGCCGGGGTTATTTATCATTTCCCTGTTTCTCTTTCTTTCAGGGGGGCTGTTCAACACTGGATGACCAGGTCGGGTGTGAACGTTAGGATAGGTAGTGACTGAGGATAGGTGGTAGAGCTGGGTAGGGGGCTTAGCACAGGGACGAGTGGTAGGGGGGATGAGGGACAAGTGTATGGGATGACAGGATAGGTGTTTGGAAGGATGTGGCAGCTTCCAAGAGACGAAGAAGAATAGGAGGAGGAGGTGGTGGTGGTGATGGTAATGGTGGTGATGATGATCATGATGGGGTTTGAATTATTTAGTTTGCGCTGACTTTGGACGTCTCCCACCCTATCCACTACCCCCTCCACCACAGCTTGCGCCCAGACCAACCGCCTGAGTTGGGTTGCTGGTCGACCAAGCTGTTGGGAGCCGCAACCGAAGGCTGATGGAGCACTTTTCTAAAATGGTAACCACCCCACACAAACACTGAGGAAGGGGATGGGGGGAGGAGGATAAACCTATGGGTATAACAGCCAGGCCTTTGACCCGACGTGGCCCTTATAACCAAGGGTTGTGGGTCCTGCCGTGCCCTAAAGGGGAGTCACCGCCGATATCGAGGGCCGCGCCATCGTGGCGAGGTCACAACACGATCACACCAACAACCGCGTGAGACTCCTGAGATCTGTCTTCACCTTCGTAAACCACGAGGAACCTACAACTGTTGTTGGTTGTTTCAGGGTTCAATGAGATCATGATGTCGCTTGTGCGGCTTCCAACAGCTCGGTCGACCGACGGCCCAATCCAACAGCCTAGGCCCTCACCCCTTAGCCTAGGCTGTGGGTTGTGGTAGACGCACCCTCCACCCAAAGACTTCACCATGCATTCTGCCCTCAACATTACGGCGGAGACTGGCGCCTCGTCACCAGCTTCCTACCTCCAAAAACTCGGTTCGAGACCAAAAGTCACTCCTGGGCTGCCTCTCTGATCAACCAGGTTGTCCGAGGCGGCCTCTCAGACACGCTCGTGATCTGCGTCTGTCCCGGGAGGTTCTTAGCTAAGCAGAAGACACAATCATGTTTTCAAATACCCGTTCAACACTTCCCCCCCCCCCCCCCCAAGGTTGTTTGTACGACAAAGTTGCTTTTTCGGTTTTCCAAACGTATTTACCGAATCTCTTGATTTTAGGCGGTGTTCGATCACGCCCTCCGTGTACTCGCCACGTCGAAAAAATCATTTTTAGATATGTGCTTTCCACGTGTGAATTGTGATTAAATGCGTCTGTCTGTCTGTCTGTCTCTCTGTCTCTCCCTACAGCGCCCAGGAGAATAAATCGAAGCCTTTGTGATCTGATTTGGTGCCCAAAACGCTTTGTTTCTGTCAGTTGAAAATGAGTGGAGGAGTGGATCATCCTCCCGCGTTTTCCCAATTGACAATTTTTCGTCGCGACTTGGCGTTGTCTCCCTCTCCCTTAGCCAAAGACTCGACGCCCATCGTATGGAATGTTGATATTTGGTGACATCTCGCGCTGGTATACAGTGGAATGCCTACAGCAACGGACCACTGGGCTCGCTTCAATCCAGTGGTTAGAAAACAGAACTGTGAAAACACGAGAAAAACATTTCCTGTAATGGGCGCTGGTGGGTTGGGAAGGTCAGTGGGCGGCAATGGACTTTGTGGGCGGTGCGGGAAGGATACGCGACGGAGCCCAGCTCAGGCATGTTCAGGAGAGGGAATCCTCCCCTCCTCACGCCCTCCCGACTTGGGGGCAAAGGACACACATGCTCCCTACGGAACTCCCTCTTCCCTTTGGGCGCCTTCAACACCGTCCGAGATGAAGTCGCTAAAAGTTGGGTCGTCGTCCCAAGTTGCTGAGGGTCGCGGCCCACAAGGATGCACTAAGGAAACACACCATAGCCAGGCCAGTCTGCTTCACAATCTCGCAAACATATATACATACATATATATATATATATATATATATATATATATATATATATATATATATATATAGTCTTGGGGACCCCAAATTGTTCATGTTTATCACACCTTTTGCTTTCAGGTAAAAGAGGTTCTCAGGTAGATGAGTGAAGAAGAAACAGGTAGACGAGTTAAGAAGAGGAGGGGTGTGGGTGTGTGGGTGGGAGGAGCGTAGTAGGTAAATGATAATTAAGACAGGTTGAGGCCAGATAAAATGGCAGTTCTGTGCGACCCCCTTAATGGAGGCGGACTCTTAACGGCCCTCAACCACCTCCCAAACCCGGCCGGCTACTGACGAAGCAAATAGAACAAGATAATTAAATTACATGACCGAAAAAAAATTAATATACTCTCTCTCTCTCTCTCTCTCTCTCTCTCTCTCTCTCTCTCTCTCTCTCTCTCCAGAGGAGGAGGAGGAAAAAAAAAAAGTTCATTCGAAGGTTCCGGGGGTGTTATCATAATCCTCTTTGCAACGCCATGGAGCCTTATTGGTGGGATGGGGCTGGGGGTTGGTTGGGTGGGCAGTGTGGGGTCCGGTCGCTAGAAGTCCCCCCCTCATCTTCATCACCGTCCTAAGACCATGGATGAGTACAATGAGCCATGACCACCATGAGATGGACCCTCATGGGGACTACTTCTCACACAGTGGTAGTGTTGCAGCATCATACGCGCGCGCATCACCCAGGCACGTACGTACTTAATAACTTCTTGATGATCGCCGAGCTCGGCCGGTCAAAAAGCGTTGGAAAGACTTATATCTTCTTTTTCTTTTAAAGTCTTCGGTCATTCTCTCGCCAATCACCATCATTGACCACCTGGTGATGGCTAGGGCGCCGGCCACCAACACACAGGCAGTTAATATATTTAAAAAAAAAAACCCTCATCACCTTCGCTAATGAGGCATCATTAGGTTTAACAAGGCTAAAAAAAAAAATGTAGATAATAACGAGCACTCCGAACACATTAACGTCTAAGATTTACAAATAAAAATTCTATACTGGGGGAAAAAACGCGGCTAAAATATCTACATAAACTAATAATAATAATAATAATAATAATAATAATAATAATAATAATAATAATAATAAATGATAATTTTTATCACACCAGCTCTCCTTACCTACATTAGCGAGGAAGCGTCAGGAATAGACAGACGACTGTGCCTTTGCGGGAAAGATCCTCTCTTAGTCCCGCCTCCAGTTCCTGATTCTAGGGAAGTGACAATAGAGGAGGAGAGGATTTCCTATGGGCATTTTCCCTCCCCAAACCTACTCCCCAGCGCCCCGCCCCACTTAGTTCGCCTTCTACGACACCCAGGAGTTTGCGTGGGTCGTATTCTTTCTCCCCTCTCCCCAGGGACAATATTAATAATAATAATAATAATAATAATAATAATAATAATAATAATAATAATAATCAAAACATTTACGAACAATAACAATATCTGACAACTCCAAAAATAATACTAGATTCTCATACATCCCTAATAATAATAATAATAATAATAATAATAATAATAATAAAAAATAATAATAATCTTTTTTCATACTATTCGCCATTTCCCACGTCGGCGAGGTAGCGTTAAAAACAGAGGACTGAGCCTTTGATGGAAATCCTTACTTGGACCCCTTCTCTGTTCTTTCTTTTGGAAAACTCAAAACGAGAGGGGAGGATTTCCAGCCCCCCGCTCCCTCCCCCTTTTAGTCGCCTTCTACGACACGCAGGGAATACGTGGGAAGTATTCTTTCTCCCCTATCCCTAGGGATAAATAATAATAATAATAATAATAATAATAATAATAATAATAATAATAATAATAATAGAAATAATGATAATCTCATGGCCTCTCATCACACGATGAGGGGGGGGGGGGGGAGGAAGGAGGGGCCCGTTTGATAATCAACTTCGGCTCACAATCATCACGATAATTTACCACAGCAGCTTAAACCAGCGTGGCGAATCTTCCCTCCTCCCCTCCTCCTTCTCCTTCACTCACTCCGACAATCGCAACGCCTGATTGTGTCTACTTCCAACGCACAACGCAATTCCGTCCTCGGTGGGCCAGTGGTCCAGACTTCTTCATCCCTGGTTCGACCACCACCCACCAACCAACCCTCCGCCCGCTTCCCAAATCACGACTGATTATAAGATGGCCATTTTCAAAATTCAAAAAAGAAAAAATTATTTGAGTACAAGAAAAAAAAATAATACCCATTTCACTGTCGTAACTCGTATCAAACTACCTAACAGCGTGTTTAAGGATAGACGAGGTGGTTTTGAAAAGGTGGCCTAACTATTGGGAATGATAATCTAGAGCCATTTTACTCCCGATTTGTTGTACAGAGGTAAAAAGAAAGGGTCCATCTCAGGTCACTTGCTCTGCCCGCACCTTTCACTACATCAGGTCAGTTCATACGTCTCTCTACCACCCACACACACACACCCACAAACACTCGGGACCCATATGTCGTCTTTTTCCAAACACCGTTTGACCCGAGGGGCCAAGTGGAGGTCATGAAATGCCTCCTCTACTACATACCACCAAACGATTTCCCTCCCTCAGGGGTCTACACAGACCTGACCTGCAGCGGGAGGTCAAACTCAGGTCACGGGAGGATGGAATGGTCGGTCTTGTCCGTCCGTCTGTCTGCACCCCCCCCCCCCCGAGGTTAAACTTGGGTAGAGGTAAATAAAGTCAGACAATGGTGCTCTGGCTGGATAGAAAAAAAAGTTTAGAGGACCCTACCTTCTGTTTCCGAACTCGATATATGGACTATCGTTTGACAAGGAAGTTCATGTTTTCGTGAAGGTCATCCATACGGAAAAAAATACATATATGGGTCATATACATCGATATATATATATATATATATATATATATATATACATTCCCAGGTCTACTATGCGTATGGACCAGCAGGCCTTCTTCTACAGTTCCCTGTAGCCGCAGGTTTCGAACCTACAACACACTAAACACACACACACACACACACACACAGAGAGAGAGAGAGAGAGAGAGAGAGAGAGAGAGAGAGAGAGAGAGAGAGAGAGCGATTCCGTTAGAAGTGGACACCATACGATACAATTTAAACGCCATAAATCGCCGGCCGGCCAAACACCCCATCCCACTCAGCCACAGCCTTAATAAACGTCGCCAAAAATCGAAAAGAGAAAGATCCTCCTCTCTCTCTCTCTCTCTCTCTCTCTCTCTCTCTCTCTCTCTCTCTCTCTCTCTCTCTCTCTCGTCGGACACGAATCGGATGTACGCGACGCCTTGTCCTGCTGCCGGCCGGTCCAACCCCGAGGTCAAACCCGGCGAAGGTCTTAAAGGGTCGATAAACATACGATTTAAAACCATGTCAGGTCAGTGGGAGGAGGAGGTCGAGAGAGAGAGAGAGAGAGAGAGAGAGAGAGAGAGAGAGAGAGAGAGAGAGAGAGAGAGAGAGAGAGAGAGAGAGAGAGTGGAATTTAAGGAAAATACGACTTTACGATAGGAGACTTCGAGGTCGATTTTACCCACCCCATGCTTTGGGGAGGGGGGGGGGTCTGGTTGGACCCACGACCCCCAGAGATTACCATGGGTGTTGGTGGGTGGGTGTGTGTGTGTAGGGGTGGAGAGGGAGGGAGAGGGGGGGGGGGATCCATGGGGGAACAACGGCATCGAAGGGGGAGGGGAGAACGATCGACCTGCCCAAGCCATGTTTATGATGGTCACAACAAGATCTTCTTCCCCCCCACAACACCACCATCACCCCAATCTCCCACCCTGAAGAAAAAAAAAGAAAAAGAAAAACAACAACTGGTGAATGAGCGTATAAGACGAGCAAGGCGTTTCGATACTGCCGACGCACGTATACGGATCTCCAACCCCCGAGAGGGCGATACGCATAGGAGAAAGAGACGCATTGGGAGAAAAGCGCTTCATAAAACTAGCGAGAGGTGTGTGTGTGTCGCCAGCAGTACAGCACAGTTCCATAGAACACTTCCTGTGACCTGCATAATGATTATATAACACTTGCCTTGCAAATACTGTTTGGAGAAGAAAAAAAAATCAAGAAAACCTTGATTAAACGTCCAAGCACACAGGTGGAATTTTTTTCATACAGCTGTGAGCGTTATTTTCCATTTAAACCGTTTATTAATAAGGGTCACTGACTCTAAAAATCTCGACTATGAATATGCTGGCTCTTGTGACAATCCGGCCCCTTTTTTTTTTTTTTTAAACGCTGGGAAACTAGTGGAGACGATATTTTTTTTTTTAAAGGAGTTTCCGCTTTAGATCTTTCAAGTTCTGGTGTACGTCAAAGCGCGACTCAAGACGGACGGACGAACAATGAGATCGCATTGGCGTCGGTCGGCCACGCAAGGCGTACATCGAACCATTCAAGAGACATCAGGAGAAGCAAAACGAAACCACGGGGAAAGGAGGAAATCCCATACGCCTCTGCAGCTTTTTCCCCCGCCTTCACTGGTAATGTTTGGCCAGCGTCGTTACGACGGTCAGAGACGACGGATCGGTCCGTTCCGTGGTCCGTCCGTCCATGGTCGGAAGCCGCCACCACCACAATGATAAACAACTTGACCTTCCCTCGTAACTTGAGAGAACTTTATCCCAGTGAAACTTTGTACGGTTTTTGTTTTCCCAATCGTCTTGAAAACTGATTGGCACGAGAGCCCATAACTCTTACCTTGGATGGATTTTACCCGAGTTTTCGGGCCCCCCGCCCCCCTTTTTAAAATGAAAAAGTTTGAACCCGGAACTTAAAACGGCCCCAGAGCTTGATGAAACTTCCACTTTTCGCCAAGAAACTTCGCACGGAGGTTTCTTGTACTACTGTCTAAATAAAACTTTCCCCCCGTACTTATTTCACTTCACCCACAACAACACAGCTGCATTGCAAGCGATATACACGTCCCACGAAACAGCGCCTTACTACTGGAGGCGACATGAGCATCCTAGTGTACTCCCCTTTTTAGTCAGATCGATCTAAAATATCTCCCTTTCTTGCCCTTAAAAAAATAGTTGTTAATATAATCAATCCTAAAAAAAATGTCACCAGTATGAACATTCCCTACAAAATAAAAATAAGTGAAGATAGAGAAAATATGGCCAAAGTCGCCTTACCAATTTGCAGTAACAAGTGAAAACCAGAGTGAGGGATCTCTCTCTCTCTCTCTCTCTCTTTCTCTCTCTCTCTCTCTCTCTCTCTCTCTCTCTCTCTCTCTCTCTCTCTCTCTCTCTCTCTCTCTCAAAATGCACTTCACCACCTTCCCTCTTCCTCCCCTGACAGACACACACACACACACAGCCCTCGAGAGCCAGAGCCAAACAGACGGTGTGGCTACAGACCTTCCCCGGGTGCCTGTGGAAGCACACAAACATACAAGCCATGGGACAATTCAAACACAGTCCAGCCCACGGTAAATATGCAGACACGTTTCCACTAAAACACACACACACACACACACACACACACACACACACACACACACACACACACACACACACACACGTACAACTACCCCCACAAAATGTTGTCCCTCCATCGTTTTCCACCCTAAGATGAAAAAAAAAATTGACCGAGAAAGTATTTTTCAGCTTCGTACTGAAGGAATGCATAATTCATGTTGAACCTCACCACGACAATGATAAGGCCAGACCGACTAATAAAGATTCCATGTCTTTGCGGGCGAACACTGGATTCCTTTTGGGAGATCGAAGATCTACTCTGTCCCCCTCTCTCTCTCACACACACATATACACACACACGACGCATATGCTTGCTTGTAAAGAAAATGGCCAACGCCTCACAGGAGTTTCCCACAGTCGCTGAATAATTCTATCCTTGGTCTTAACAGAGATGTTTTGCTTCTAGCTAACCCGGTACGCATTTCACGAGTACTATTCTTCAAATTGTCCCGAGGGCAAGAGTCTAATGAAGTCTGGAACACCCATGGCAACGAATAATCCCAGAGATTCCGTGAGAGAAAAATACTAAGCTCTTGCATTAATCAACGTGTACCTTACGACGGTTTCTGGAGGTCTTCTACACCCACAGCTGGGTCTGGGACCTTACCTCACGTATACCCCAACTTGGTTTCGAAGGTCTTCTACCCCCTACAGCTGGGTTTAACCTTGCGTATACCTTACGATGGTGTCGGAGGTCTTCTACCACCACAGGTGGGTCTGGGACCTTACCTTACGTATATCTTACGATGGTGTTGGAAGTCTCCTACCCCTACAGTTAAGTCTGGGACCTTACCTCAACTTACGAATACCTTAAGACGGTACCCGAGAAGTCTTTTATCCTTACAGCTTGAGCTGGGACCTTACCTAACCTTCCATATTCCTCAAAATGGTCTCGGAGGTCTTCTAACCCCACAGCTGTGTCTGGGACCGACTTTGCCCCCGTCCCTCTCCGCTCCCTTTTGTTTACAAGAGATCATATTAAACTTTAATTGAGCTAAATGCAAGGCACACGGTCCCGATGCCTGAGGAGAATACATTAGAGCGTGCCAACCCAGGTTCCTGCACAGTCCGCGGTCGCCAAACACGCAATAGATATGCAGTGCGACGAGGGCGGTATATGCCAATATGCTGAACGAGAGGAGACAACAAGGTCTACCCCCCGACGGAAGGCCTGAACCATACCGTTACCGAGCCACCTCCTGACGAGACACTTGGGTATGATGGTCAGGGGCGTTCAAAGGGGTCAGGTCAAAGGTCGCGCATCGTCGTGCTCAAAGGGGTTAATGATACCAAGGTGGATGTGGCCTCTACGAGTAGAAAGCCTGTTCGTTCCCCGTGGTCACCCCTGAGATACGTTACATCTTGTTCATGATGGCATCTTGGGGAAGATGACTTTGACGGCCCTCCTGTCAAGCTTTAAGCTTAGGCTTTGACCTTAAGCTTCCCCATCCTCCTTTTTGATACGTAACCCCATTAAAGTAGGGGCATTCGCAGCCCATCAGGTCGACGTGCCAAACCCGTCAATACGGTGCGTACAACTTCTCCTCTCGTTATGTGGCCAATAGGTCCCCCCTGTGTTACATACACATGCATACAAGTACCACGACACATTCCACTCCTGGCCGAGTGGGGGAACAAGCGGAATGACGAAGCATCCGGCCCTCTGGAATGCTACACCTGGTAGTTGTGATGGAAAGACGGAAGGGACCAGCTCAATGGAGGGGCCAGGCCAGTGGGAGAAAGGCACGTTGGCAAAATTGTTCTCAACAGTTGGTACACGTTCTCAGGGCTGCTCCCGACGACTGCCATGTTTTTAAGACAGTCTGTTTACGGCTGCCGAGGAACAGCTGCGGTCACAACCCAGCGTGTTCAGGGCAGCTGACTACAGCTGCGGTCGCAACCCAGCGTGTTCAGGGCAGCTGACTACAGCTGCGGTCGCAGCCCAGCGTGTTCATGGCAGCTGACTACAGCTGCGGTCACAACCCAGCTTACTCAGGGCAGCTGACTACAGCTGCAGTCACAACCCAGCGTGTTCAGGGCAGCTGACTACAGCTGCAGTCGCAGCCCAGCGTACTTTGGGCAGCTGACTACAGCTGCGGTCACAACCCAGCGTGTTCAGAGCGGCTGACTACAGCTGCAGTCACAACCCAGCGCGTTCAGGGCAGCTGACTACAGCTGCGGTCGCAGCCCAGCGTGTTCAGAGCGGCTGACTACAGCTGCGGCCACAACCCAGCGTGTTCAGGGCTGCTGACTACAGCTGCGGCCACAACCCAGCATGATCAGGGCAGCTGACTGCGGTCATGCCGTCACCTATCTCAGGTCAAGCTGTGGGAATGTTCTGAAGATCCGCCGAGGTCTTCAACCAGGTATTCACCAGAGGGAAATATGTTCTACACAAGCCTGTGCAATGCCTGCGACAACCGTTATTGCATTCATGCATTCTCGACAAGCGTATCTAAAGATATCTTTAGACATATGTACAAGCAGGGCATGTGAAGCGTCCGGTGTAAACCAATGGAAAGAAGGTCTGTTGGGTTGGGGGAGGGTGTGTGTGTGTGTGTGTGTGTGTGTGTGTGTGTGTGTGTGTGTGTGTGTGTGTGTGTGTGCCTAGTTGCGTATAAGGGAGCTGCAGTTTCCCTGCATTACACACGAACAGCGAGAGAAAGGGATGGGAGCGGATGCGAGGCCTTCCTTCGTCTGTCCCCGGCGCTACCTCGCTCACGTGGAAAACTGCGATCAAGAATGGAAGGAAAAAAAAAAATAAAAAAGGGGACAGTACAATTCCGACTGATGCACGTAACCCGAATGACATTATGAACAGGGACTTCCCTGGACTGGCATCTCTTGGTGCAACGTCTCTACATCCAACGGGATACCGTTGAGAGAGAGAGAGAGAGAGAGAGAGAGAGAGAGAGAGAGAGAGAGAGAGAGAGAGAGAGAGAGAGAGACTCGGTTTCAGCCGGGGGTAGACGATGAAACCGCTTTACCTTAGCGAGCTGCCAGGCCAAGCTTGAGGCGGCGAACAGAAAAATCAGCGCGATGGATCACCACCGCTGGGGCCGCTAATGGTCAACGTAGGGCCTTACGGGAAGCGACCTCAAACAGCCTGAGCGACCGAAGCAGCGCTGACCATGGCGGCAGGATGGTCTCAAACCTAACCTAACGACAGAGGACCCCCACCAGGAAAAACTGCGGGTAATGTTTAATCAAACAAGACAAGTTTTAGAAATTTTTTCCTTTTTCTTCTTCCAGATTGAAGAACAACAAAGTACGAGCAGAACTAACTTAAGCTTATCTTTACCTGGTGAGGTCTTTGAGGGGGGGTTAAGTCATTTACCCCCCCTCCCCTCCCAAACAACCTGGGTTGGGCCAGAGCGGTTACATACGTTTCTTGGTCAATAACTTAGGCACACCAGGTTACTTAGCATCAACCATTCAAGCAATAATAATAATAATAAAAAAAAAATATAAAAAAAAAACTACATGTAAGAATTTCTTCAGGTCGTCCGGCCTACTTGCGTTCAACAGTAATTTGAAGCGATTCACGTTCAAACACACGAAGAAAAATACATCTTGTCGCCACGCAGCATATATGAACACTATCGTAATAAAGGGACTGAAAGAAACAAGATGTCCCCCTGGAGTCTCTCTTAATACGAATCGGCCATAACGAATGGATTAAATATATATATATTAAAAAGAAAAACTGCAAGCCACATATATATTTTTTTTTTCTTAATCAACTTCTTAATTACATTCCTAGCATAATGCGACGGGACTCATCAGACTTCTAAACACATGGTAAAGAATATTGTTATGGAAGAGGAGGTTTTCGGTCTCTCTCTCTCTCTCTCTCTCTCTCTCTCTCTCTCTCTCTCTCTCTCTCTCTCTCTCTCTCGGTCGATCGAACCTTCTACTGAAAGCCTTGCTTACAAACGACCCAACGACAAGTAGGTTCCTGTTGGCTGTTCGAACCGACCCAGACATTTGAGCAAATCGAACACACACACAACACACACACCGAACCACATCTACGAAGCTTTGACCCCAAGCAGCCCAAGTAAATGAATCGTAAGCCGCCCACAACAACGAACTGCCGAAACACCTACTGTAAATTCTACCTTTATATGAATGGCTTATTGTATACATAATTATTTTTTAAAACATTTTCTATGCAGTCGCCGTGGCACGGGCAGAAATTATACTCTCAAATCGCAGCCAATAAACAAGGACTAATTTATGATCCTTTCAAGGTCTATCTAAAAACACCCCCCTCTCCCCCCAAAGGCCGGTGTTTGCTGCAATCACAATAACTCGAGGTCCACAATTGTACTTTTGTGTCCCATGGAACAGAACGAGTTACCCTTTCCCTCCTCAGGCCCCGACCCTCCCCACCTGAGCTAAACTGAAGATATCCACCACAAAACGACCTCCTCCTCCTCCCTCCCAAACCCCCACCAACTTTCGTGGGATCTCATGCACCTGCTGTCCATGGTGGCAGTGCTTGGCTGTATGCATGCGAGAGGCAGCAGGCAAAGGTAGGTGGGTGGTGAGGGAGGAGGAGGGGTGTGTGTGTGTGTGTGTGTGTGTGTGTCGGGTCCCTACACCCACCTCCCAAGCACGGGCAAGGAGAACATGATAAACAGCAAATGAGCAGCTCTGTGCGTGCTCGAAAGAGCTCGTGTTCGCCTCTAATAACTTTTCCAAACCCCCACCGAGACAAAGGGAAAAAAGGAGAGACTCGCCACGACTTCCAATGGCTCCTACGAACGCATGAGCTTTTCCTCCCCTTAGGAGAGAAATATATAATGGCTCTTACAAACGCATGATATTTTTTTTCCCCTTCCCTTATAGGAAAAATATATGATGGCTCCTACGAACGCACGAACTTTTCCTCCCCTTCGAGGAGAAATAAATATATAAAACTTAATCATGTTCGTTCTTTTAAATCACTGGACAAACATAACTTCGAACCCATCTTCCTTTCACATCCGGCATGGCTCAAACAACTTCAGAACAGCTTCAACTTCAGGACCGGTGTAGGTGTTCTTCTCCCACCCCCTCCCCCCGACCGCCTGCACTACATCATGAAAAATACATTTCCTTACCCACCGATACAACACTCAAAAAAATTTTATCCCCCGTACCGACATCTGGCTTGGAAAGGCTCAGCCAAACAGGAAGTTATCACGAATATATTTGGGGTGGTAAATCGCTTCTGGATACGTTTTCACAAGTGACCAACGCCATACTGGCTTAGGGATGAATACAAACAGCCCAATTTGTGGACGCGGGGGGGAGACAATTTGCAAGGGCACAATGGTAACCATTACGAGGACGCTGATTGGGCTATGGACTCCACAATTCAGGGCTCTCTTCAGGAATGAGAAAGGCTACAGAACAGTGCTTATAACATAATGCCTTCCATCGCATACTTTTCTCATATATAAAAAAAAAAATCATGAGCCGCGATACGGGAAATATATATAATATAAAAATTCAAATTGCAATACGAAGGCATTTTCGAAACTTCATAAAAAAATCTTATCACGATATGAATTTGTACGAATGGGGACTTCAAGTAAGTTTTTACACGCGTCAATTTCGAGCAACGCTTTGAACAGGTCGGTGAAGTTGACTTGTGTGTGCAAGAACGACCATGGTCAACAGAAGGATACTTCGACAACTCAGCGGCGTAAGCTGGCGACATTACGAAGAATCATCGGAGGGAGAGAAGAATGGTCGGAGGCCAGCGAGCGATGCCGGGCTATACCACACACACACACACCACACCAACCCAGCGTCGCTCGCCCTCAGGTACCACTTGATCCCCCAAAGTCCCGTCAGTAAATTCACGATTTAAATCATTACTTGATTTACAAGTAGGAAAATATGAGATCTTTCATTTACAATTATATTTACCGAGTCTTCTCCTCCGTGCTATGGCTGAACTAACCCACAAACACCTAGGAGGAGAAGTCATCCCAGGCGCGTTTCAAAGTTCGACCCGACCGCGCAGCAGCAGCAGCAGCCCGGCCGAAGTTTTTTAAAAACTCGCGAATACTTGTGCACCCACACTCACACACGACGCGGGATTTACCACACAATCCACCGTGATAGAATACCTTCGCCTACAAACTTTTCCAAAAATATAAATCATGAACTCTTGGGCGAAAAGACTATACAACGTTTATATATACAAACTCTCGCGCGCGCACGGATACGAAACACATCCTCCCCGCGCGCGCCACGCTGCAAAACTTTTAACTGGACGCCGAACTAGGGGGAAAAAAAAAAATATATAAGTTTTCTCAACTTTCCTCCTCGAGTAAAAAAAAAAAACCCTCCAAACATTAAAACCCTAATAAAATACAGAAGGTTCTCCCGTACTTACATTGGATTTGAAGTATTCCAGTGGATGTAGTGCATCTTGGTGCAGTTCGCCAGGCGACACAGGCATATGACCTCCACGCAAACCACCACCAACAGCGTCAAATAACTACACAATTTGGCACTCATCGTAAACTATATTGTGTTTTGCGCTGACCTCCACCAGGGTGTGGGGAGGGCCCTCACAATTCTTAAATTTACCGTGTAACACGTAATAAATTAAATAACAAAAAATGGGAGGCTTGGAACCTTCCGTCCCGTTCGCGTTCGCCGAATATTGCTTTCGGCTACTTTGAGGGAGACTTGGGTGGGCAAGTGGAGTCGCCTCACATTTTGAGGCGGCTGCGATTGCCCATGACAATGACACTATTATCTCCGTATGGACCCATGTTCCGAGCGTTTGCGACACACTCCTCTGCGCGTGACACTGCCTTACATCACTGCATGGTTTACACTGAGTAGAGCGGGCTTCGCGTACACCCTCCCCGAGCCACGTCAGATACGAAACTAACCTTTTGGCGAGAGCAGTGGGCTGGCCTTCCGAGGCGCAGACTCGTTGCGCGTTGCGGGGCGGGCACACGGCCTTTCGGGCGAAGCTAGCCCCTGAGCTTACCCGGGGTACCCCAGGGTAGTGCCCACCTTCGCTGCATTTTCACCTCAACTCGCGCCGCGTTACCTTAAGTGTTAACACCTTCGGTTGACTGCACCTGGCTCCGGCAGACGGTGATTGTGGTGGCATACGGGGTAATTCACCAGTTTCGAGGGATTATCGTCAAGGCTTGCTTATACATACACACACGCTGCATACAAAGAGTGTGAGAGGAGGAGGAGGAGGAGGAGGATTTTTCTCGTGATAGATATATTTTTTGTTGTTTTTCTCTCTCTCTCCGGGGATGCCATTGTCATGCCTGCGGACCACTCTGGGGGAAATCTTCGGGGGTTTTATTGCAAGTGGCGTTCACTGGTACTCTGTTGCATGGTTGGCGAGCAACCACTGCTTCCAACATGGCCATCCAATCGTTGCAAACAAGTACATCACAAAAAATGGGAAACAAACAATAATGTATAAAGTTTTTAAGAGGAAAATTTTTCTATATTTTGTGATGAGTGAACTAGATATGTGATGAAATAATTGGTCCTTTTGCTTGAGACATTTATATAAACGAATGTGAATCGAAAAGTCAAGAGAGTTTATTTTTAGTTTAAGTGAATATATCGCCGACCTTTTTTTTCTTCTTCTTCTTAAACTTGTCACACGAAGCTTTACCGCAACAAATTGTGAAAAGTGTGAAATTATCGCCTACCACAATTTATGTAAGAACATAAATACAGAAATGATATTACTCAATTTACAAGTTTTGTACCTCGGCATGTGATGTATATATATAACTATGTTACAACACGAAGAAAATATAGACTATTGAAGCATTTACATATATATATATATATATATATATATATATATATATATATATATATATATATATATATATATATATTCTTTTTGTGGTATGCATTTCACTAAATCTTCATCAGCCCGTATATAATCTTTATCAATTTTATCCTATATATATATATATATATATATATATATATATATATATATATATATATATAAATCGTGTGTGAACACTACTCGGTAAATCACGAAATACAATATTTACTGGCCAGTATTTCGCGTATGAAATTTAAAAAAATCAGAAACACATATTGCACAATGATTACACTTACCATACAGTTGTGCCACACACCGTCCCCCATCAAGAATGTACGAGACACACACACACACACACACACACAACACCTGTAGAAAATGACACGTTTCCTTACCTGTATAAAGGGACAGTACGCACGTTATGCCTAAGGTCGGTAGACATTCTGTTTGTAGAAATTTAAGCGGTAGGCATTTTTTTTTTTTAAGATGTATGTGCGTAGAGATATAAGCGGTAGGCATTTTTTTTTTAGATGTATGTGCGTAGAGATATAAGCGGTAGGCATTTTTTTTTTTAAGATGTATGTGCGTAGAGATATAAGCGGTAGGCATTTTTTTTTAGATGTATGTGTGTAGAGATATAAGCGGTAGGCATTTTTTTTTTAAGATGTATGTGCGTAGAGATATAAGCGGTAGGCATTTTTTTAAGATGTATGTGCGTAGAGATATAAGCGGTAGGCATTTTTTTAAGATGTATGTGCGTAGAGATATAAGCTATAGGCATTTTTTTTTTAAGATGTATGTGCGTAGAGATATAAGCTATAGGCATTTTTTTTTTAAGATGTATGTGCGTAGAGATATAAGCTATAGGCGTTTTTTATGATGTAAGTGCGTAGAGATATAAGCTAAAGGCGTTTTTTTTTTTTAAATGATGTATGTGCGTATGCGATAGATGATGCCTTCCTTTTATTATACCAGTTCCTCTTCTAATATATAATAGGCGCCTCTAAAACGTGTATTGTAATCGACAGCCACTTTTCCTCATAGCCCTCTCATTAGCGAAAGGCGTTTAATATAAATGTATTGTTCACATAATAGCCGCCTTCCTTCGTCATTTTTTTTTCCCATGCGACAGTTTTCCTTACGAGCAAGCTATAGATGCCTTTTCTTATAGTTTTTTTTTTTATCTCTAAACGCTCGGCGCTTTTATTACGAGGAAGAATCAGCTGCTCTTTTTTTTCTTTTACTCATAGCCTGGTCAATAGCGATAAGCGTTTAAATTACAACAAATGTCCGAGAGACAGTTCCTGCCCTTATGGCCTTCTTATGGCCTTTTTATAAAAGGTACGAATTTTTATTCTGTACATAAAAGCAACGATTGCTGCTTTTCCTTATAGCTTTGTTATATAAGATAAGGTATATCATGTATGTGCAAGCGATGACTGCCTTTCCTTATAGCCTTGTTACAAGCGATATATATATATATATATATATATATATATATATATATATATATATATATATATATATATATATATATATACATGCAAAAAGGACAACTTCATTCCCTTACAGGTTTGTTTTGTTCATATTGTTACATATACATGTATAGATGTCAGCGTTCTACAAGAAATCAATTACGGAATTTTTCTACTTTTACGAAGCGAATCGCGATAGTAACTGCTGTTTGCGCGCACGCGTGTGGGCCAATTCCGTTTAGGCCTTTGAAAAAATAATCCGTCTTCTTTGTTCATGTTCTTACAATATTTGTAGCTTTATTACAGTTCCTATAAAGACAAAAAAAAAAAAAAAAATCGTTTACATATCAGTATCACACAAATACGGTGTTTTACAATTCGTGCAAAACAATTCTTAACGTGACTTTCTCTAACAGGCACATTAAATCTTTCATACGGTTTCTAAGTTTTGAATTAAGAAACCTATACCGAATTTTTTTTCTCCACTAAAAACTTAAGAATTAAAAACTAAAATATACAACATGTTCTCCACAGAAAAAAACACTTGGCAATCGTTATTTAAAATACGAAAAAAACCATCGAAGAAAAAATAATATTTCTATTTATTCATCACAGGTGAAAATGAAGCGAATCGCCAGTATACATATAAATTCCCCCCCCCCCCCCCCCCGCCCCCCCGTATCCTCTCTCTTATCGCACCTTATCTGCAAACGAAAATCTAAAACCATTTTCGGGGTTTACGGATGACCCAGAAGTACTGCCTACGAATGAGTGATTGAGGGGGGGGGGGGGGGTCAGTTTCGTGTGTGGTTTGTGTGTGTGTGTGTGTGTGTGTGTGTGTGTGTGTGTGTGTGTGTGTGTGTTCGAACCTCCGCGAACCATCCGACGCAAGGAAACGGTGGTCCCCTTGGAACTTCACTGCCTCTCTCTCTCTCTCTCTCTCTCTCTCTCTCTCTCTCTCTCTCTCTCTCTCTCTCTCTCTCTCTTCTCCCACCCCCTTATTTACCCGTACGACGCCATCGGAGACCTTCCAATCCTCGAACCAGATCGTATAGGGCTGTGGAGGATGACCTCAAGATGGGTCTTTCGAGTCTGAACTTCATCCTTAAGGACCGGGTGGGGGTGTGTGTGTGAGGTCAATAGGCGAAGACCATTATCACACCGACGGACCTCACCGTCGTGTTTTAGGCGTCGGTGAGGGGGGGGGGGGGGAGTCATTTTCATGGGTCGGAGCGTCTTCTTCAAGGGTCGAAGCGTCTCATTCACACGGGTCGAAGCATCGCAAGTTTTGTGTTTTCTTTTTCTCTCTCTCTTTTTATGGGTCGTACCGATCGCGTCGTGCCCATGGGAATTAAAAAAAAAAAAGAATTTGGCAGATAAAAGCATTTTCGAGTCCCTAACTCGTCTCGCAAAATAACCCCCCCCCCTTTTTTCCGTTCACCCCCCCAAAAGAAAAAGGAACTTTGGAAAGAAATGTGTTTCACGTAATTACTCGATTTCTTAACATTTACCATACCAACGAATACTAAAAAAAAAAAAAAAACCACGTCAAGTTCTGATGGGAATAAATCAAACTTCTTCTGCCGTATACAAGACGTCTACAAATCTCTCTCTCTCTCTCTCTCTCTCTCTCTCTCTCTCTCTCTCTCTCTCTCTCTCTCTCTCTCTCTCACACACACACAAAACCGAGCAAATCTAAAGTCTTCCCCCAACGCTCTATGCTGCCACCAAAGATTGAAAAAATGGAACAAACTCTTTTTTTTTTTTATCTTTACACTACGTGGAATATTACTATTACTACTAATAATGATAATGATAATGATAATGATGATAATAATACGGCGTCGAATAGCTGCGGTCATCAGAAGTGACGTAATCGTCGCTTCATACCTGACGGGCTGGAGGTATTCCAAAGCGTGTGTGTGTGTGTGTGTGTGTGTGTGTGTGTGTGTGTGTGTGTGTGTGTGTGTGTGTGTGTGTCATAGGAAAAGCAAATCAGTGAAGCCGAGTTATACATGAGAAGCGGAAAAACATATATTGCAAGGAGAGGAAAAGTACTGGAAAATGTTACCAAACTGGACAAGACCATATATATATATATATATATATATATATATATATATATATATATATATATATATATATATATATATACGATACACAAAATACACAACTCCAAAAAAATTTTTACAAACACATCCAACGGAAAAAATATCATTCAAAAATTCTCTTTTTTAAATCAAAATCCCAAAATCTTACTATCCCAAACACTATTAAGAAACAGACCTTCGGAATAAAGCAAACTGCTTATAGAACTGACATGACACACCATCAATATGCAAGACAGAAGAAGGAGGAAAAGATATAGACAATATGTTCAAAATCTATTACTGCTACAATACAGGCCATCGACTCTCATCTATCTACGTAAATGCTGAAGTTTCCAGCGAAGGTAGAAATGATCAATAATTTCTTTCCCGACATGTTTTCCCCCCCTGGTCAAAATGATGCATTTAGGTAAACATGAGTCACCACTTTGTATATCAATCTATCCATTACTGGCTAATTACCACTATTTCAAACGCGTGTCTTTATGTTGTCTATCGAATTCTTTCCACTATCGTTATTTCCGGTTCGTAAAAAGAAAAAAAAAGATATTTTTTCGAAAGATGCGCGACATCTGTTTAACACACACACTTCCATTACCAGCGTTATGTGCCCGGTTTAATATAAACGAAACGCCGTTACTCACGAATTAGCTGAAGAATGTTCAACGATATATATATATATATATATATATATATATATATATATATATATATATATATATATATATTACTTAGTACGGGTGAAAGAGGGTTACCCACTGCCATACCAAATTTTTGAGCATAATAATCTCCATCAAATTAAATTGTATTTCAATTCAATGGAAATTAGTATGCTCAAAAATTTGGTATGGCAATGGGTAACCCTCTTTCACCCGTACTAAGTAATCTTTATATGGAATTTTTTGAAACAATATAAATCTATATATATATATATATATACATATATATATATATATATATATATATATATATATATATATATATATATATATATTTTCGTAGTCGGCGCTGCCATGACATGGCAACCCTTCATGTAAACAATTATGAAGATGGAACTCCTCATACATTCAACATTCGACGCTGTTGTTATCAACATTGTGGTTTACCTTACCGTCTATACTTCAACAGGGACTTTCATCTCTTACGCATGACATTATTCAACATAAAAAATCATCCATCATTATCGCGAACGAGTTCTAAAGATAAGAGGTAGAAGAGTACATAACCATGGAGCGGAAATTGGGATATTAGATGTGATCTTCGAACCCACGTTTCCTGGATACTGACGCACAGTGACCATTCAGCCACCGGTTCAATTTTGTTTTCAGACCATTCTAAAGACCTCACTACCCTCATTAACCATCTCATTATGATCTCAGTGTGCACATAATCAATTTATGGTTAGAAAATGTGAGGTGGTCTGTGTATAGTTATCTTTACTAACCAAATGAGTAAGACGGCACGACCATGTACGAGGGCACGAGCCTTGAGCAAGACTGCAAGACCCTTGAGTACGTACGACCCTCAAGGACCAGGTCGTATGACACGTCATCATAACCATGGGTCGTACAGTCGCGTTCAGGGGTCGTACCGTCGTGCTCAAGGGTCGTGCCGTCGTACTCAAGGGTCGTACCGTCGTGCTCAAGGGTCGTACCGTCGTGCTCAAGGTTCGTGCCGTCGTACTCAAGGGTCGTACCGTCGTGCTCAAGGGTCGTAACGTCGTGCTCAAGGGTCGTAACGTCGTGCTCAAGGTTCGTGCCATCGTGCTCAGGGAGTAAAGTGCTATAATATAAAACTCCTGCATAAGAATTTAGCTTCTATAGCTAAAGACCAAATATAACGCTTACATCAAACGTTTCTATAACTACAGTATAGACCACATATAAAGCATTTATCAAACGTTTATACAGCTACATTATTGATCGCATATAAAGCATTTATCAAACGTTTATACAGCTGCAATATAGATCACATATAAAGCATTTATCAAACGTTTCTACAGCTACAGTACTGATCGCATATAAAGCATTCATCAAACGTTTCTACAGGTGCAGTACAGATCACATATAAAACATTTATCAAACGTTTCTACAGCTAAAGCACAGACCACACATTCCATACATAATACACGTTTCTATACCTAAAAGTATAGAACCCTTCCATAGCTATAATACACTCCATACGTTCCCCCATATAATAAACGTTGCCACAGTTTCAGTCAAGGGCATACGCTGTCCTAAAAGCCATCAAACTCATCAAATACGCGGGATCGCTATGGGTATACGCTGGTGACGAAAGCATCGAACACGGATCTCCAAGATTTCAAAGGCGTATGTGTATTTCCTACAGCTTCCAAGCAGACAACACAATCCCGTCTTTAAGGTGAGGTTTTAATGGAGGACTAAAATTCTATTTTCCCGGTTGTGATATTGGACAATATTTTCATTTCAAAGATGAGTGCGTCATAGTCATGCTGTACTGGGACAATTCTTTATTTACACCTATTTAAAAAACACATTAGTCCTATTTACACCTATGGACCAGGTATACAGTGTGTAAGTAAATTACGTAAATCGTCTGTGAAATGAAATAACACTAGATTTACCCGGTCATACGAGACGCTTCGGATACCGAAAAACTAGGCCACACTACAACACCCGTATTTAACCACCATGTCCCCAGTCGTACGTACACCCTGTAAACCAATGCTAATACGAGGTTAAGTTTTCGTCAACCCATTCGCGACGGAAGGCGACTACACCAGATAACATTTCGCGACAAGAAGCTACAATGTAAATCATATACATTACGTATTTCAGAATTTATATTCAGATGAATATAATTCTCACCTCTACGATAGTCCAATAACAAGTGTATTTCCGAGGCGTCAATTATATATATATATATATATATATTAAGAATATATGGTGTGGGAGGCAAGTTGTTAGAAGCAGTGAAAAGTTTTTATCGAGGATGTAAGGCATGTGTACGTGTAGGAAGAGAGGAAAGTGATTGGTTCTCAGTGAATGTAGGTTTGCGGCAGGGGTGTGTGATGTCTCCATGGTTGTTTAATTTGTTTATGGATGGGGTTGTTAGGGAGGTAAATGCAAGAGTTTTGGAAAGAGGGGCAAGTATGAAGTCTGTTGGGGATGAGAGAGCTTGGGAAGTGAGTCAGTTGTTGTTCGCTGATGATACAGCGCTGGTGGCGGATTCATGTGAGAAACTGCAGAAGCTGGTGACGGAGTTTGGTAAAGTGTGTGGAAGAAGAAAGTTAAGAGTAAATGTGAATAAGAGCAAAGTTATTAGGTACAGTAGGGTTGAGGGTCAAGTCAATTGGGAGGTGAGTTTGAATGGTGAAAAACTGGAGGAAGTGAAGTGTTTTAGATATCTGGGAGTGGATCTGTCAGCGGATGGAACCATGGAAGCGGAAGTGGATCATAGGGTGGGGGAGGGGGCGAAAATTTTGGGAGCCTTGAAAAATGTGTGGAAGTCGAGAACATTATCCCGGAAAGCAAAAATGGGTATGTTTGAGGGAATAGTAGTTCCAACAATGTTGTATGGTTGCGAGGCGTGGGCTATGGATAGAGTTGTGCGCAGGAGGATGGATGTGCTGGAAATGAGATGTTTGAGGACAATGTGTGGTGTGAGGTGGTTTGATCGAGTAAGTAACGTAGGGGTAAGAGAGATGTGTGGAAATAAAAAGAGCGTGGTTGAGAGAGCAGAAGAGGGTGTTTTGAAATGGTTTGGGCACATGGAGAGAATGAGTGAGGAAAGATTGACCAAGAGGATATATGTGTCGGAGGTGGAGGGAACGAGGAGAAGAGGGAGACCAAATTGGAGGTGGAAAGATGGAGTGAAAAGGATTTTGTGTGATCGGGGCCTGAACATGCAGGAGGGTGAAAGGAGGGCAAGGAATAGAGTGAATTGGAGCGATGTGGTATACAGGGGTTGACGTGCTGTCAGTGGATTGAATCAAGGCACGTGAAGCATCTGGGGTGAACCATGGAAAGCTGTGTAGGTGTGTATATTTGCGTGTGTGGACGTGTGTATGTACATGTGTATGGGGGGGTTGGGCCATTTCTTTCGTCTGTTTCCTTGCGCTACCTCGCAAACGCGGGAGACAGCGACAAAGTATAAAAAAAAAAAAAAAAAAAATATATATATATATATATATATATATATATATATATATATATATATATATATATATATATATATATATATATATATATATACACATCCTTAGTGCTAGATAACTTTAAAATATCTAAAAAAATCATCCCTAATTCGCCACGTATTAAAAACCACAACTGCCTTCTACAACATACTGGATGTCGCCCATGAACACACGGGGGCTGACTGCCGTGTTCGTCCGTATCACAACATAAATAGCTGGACCAACATGGATAGGAGGAAGGAATACCACAACGCTCACAGCTCCATCATACACGGGTTATTTCTGCGTCGCCCTAATAAAATATAAAAAACATTCCGTTAGTGTAAATGTCTTCTTATACACACACACACACACACACACACATATATATATATATATATATATATATATATATATATATATATATATATATATATATATATATATATATATACATAAATATATATATATTTTTTTTTTTTTTTTCCAAAAGAGGGAACAGAGAAGGGGCCCAGGTGAGGATATTCCCTCAAGGGCCCAGTCCTCTGTTCTCAACGCTACCTCGCTAATGCGGAAAATGGCGAATAGTATGAAATATATATATATATATATATATATATATATATATATATATATATATATATATATATATATATATATATATAATATTCTTGGAGGCATACGAGGTTGAAAGGTATGGCACATTGTCCCTTATTTATTTTCTCATGTACAGTGTATACTGTGTGTGTGTGTGTGTGTGTGTGTGTGTGTGTGTGTGACCCAGAGATATTCAAGCGTCGGACCGCATGGCCGCCTAGTGCAAGGCTAATTCTTCCATAAATATTCTCTCAGCGCCGTGGTATGCGCCTCTGTTCCCCTACTTCACCTCGCACTAAACGCACTACGGATAATGAGAACACACCGACGCTCTGCGACGGCTTAACAAAAAAAAAAGGAAAAAAAAAAACGGTACATAACGAAGTTCGTTATATACAACGCACGGGATAGCCTCTACCAACAGGGAACACACACACACACACACACACACAATATATATATATATATATATATATATATATATATATATATATATATATATATATATATATATATATATATATATATACATATATATATATATGACCATGTCATAATTCATCCGGTGCATTCCCCTTGCCTTATTAAAAAACCCCAATTCCTGGTGACGTGTGTTTATTATTCACCGAACACAAAACTCTGCATTTCTAGTCACTTTCATTCCCCCCCAAGAATACGAGAGCCAATAATCAGTTTAATATGGAAGCAAAAATAATCTGACCCAACCCAGTTATTCATATATATATATATATATATATATATATATATATATATATATATATATATATATATATATATATATATATAGATATATATATACATTATATATATCGAGATCTAACGCATCCAGAGTTTTAGGTTGGTTTATGTTTTAAATGACATATAAAAAGCTATTCCTCTGCCATTGCCTTTATATATATATATATATATATATATATATATAACATTTGACCTGCTGATCAGTTCTGAACATTAGTGTAATCTCTGATCTAGCGGAGGAAGGTTTAGGAACTTATCAAACATACGTCAAACGCGAAATAAATAAATAAACTTGCGACACAATTACCAAAAAGAGGCTCGATCTACGATGTGGCTCTATCCTTACTTGCTCTGTGTAGACACACTCGCTCACCTGAACAGCTCAGTGTAGACACACTCGCTCACCTGAACAGCTCTGTGTAGACACACTAGCTCACCTGAACAGCTCGGTGTAGACACACTCGCTCACCTGAACAGCTCTGTGTAGACACACTCGCTCACCTGAACTGACGTAAAGTGTAACTGAACCGCACGACTCCTGTAGAATCCAACATGAACAACAGTACACACGGGAGTGTGCGCGCTTTCAGTTCAACATGGGTTTTGAATCATCTTGGCCGTGGGCGAAACATTTGCAAGCTCTTACCTTCCTAATATCCGAAAAAAATTGCAAATAAACGTAAGAAAAACATCAGCAGCAATCGTATATCTTTTTTTCTACCCCCCGAACTGAAGCAGCTATCGTGTGTTTTCCCACAGGCGCTTCGAGCAGCTATCGCAAATGTTTACAATAACTGAAACGGCTGTCGCAAATACGTCTTTCTCAAATTTCCAGCTTCCTATCGCACGTAAGTTACGTTACGAGATAATCCACGTAATTAATCCTGTGTCACCCTGGCCGTTATCATTAACCCTAGCAGGTATCGTAATCCATTTTACTGAAAGGAGGAACAGCTATCGTCCACGCAACGCCTGACGCAAGAAACAAATACAAAATCTTCGATTATATTTGTTCAGTTCTGGACAGATAATCCCCAAATGAGACACACGTGGATATACAACGAGCAAGCACGGTGGGTACTGTATTTAATACATTCAGCATCTCTGGCTGTACAATTATAAACCACGAGGGTACGACCCCTCAGCACGATTGTGCTACAGTCAACCTACGACGGTACGACCCTTGACCACGACGGTACGACCCCTGAGCACGACTAAGATGACTAACCACGAGGGTACGACCCTTGAGCGCGACGGTACACGACCCTTGAGCGCGAACGGTGCGATTCTTGAGCGCGACGGTACGACCTTGAGCGCGGACGGTACGACCCTTGAGCGCGACGGTACGATCCTTGAGCACAGACGGTACGACCCTTGAGCACGGACGGTACGATCCTTGAGCACAGACGGTACGACCCTTGAGCACGAACGGTACGACCCTTGAGCACGAACGGTACGACCCTTGAGCACGGACGGTACGATCCTTGAGCACAGACGGTACGACCCTTGAGCACGGACGGTACGATCCTTGAGCACGAACGGTGCGATCCTTGAGCGCGACGGTACGAACCTTGAGCACAGACGTTACGATCCTTGAGCACAGACGTTACGATCCTTGAGCACGAACGGTACGACCCTTGAGCGCGAACGGTGCGATCCTTGAGCGCGAACGGTGCGATCCTTGAGCGCGAACGGTGCGATTCTTGAGCGCGACGGTACGATCCTTGAGCGCGACGGTACGACCCTTGAGCGCGACGGTACGATCCTTGAGCGCGAACGGTGCGATTCTTGAGCGCGACGGTTACACGACCCTTGAGCGCGACGGTACGACCCTTGAGCGCGAACGGTGCGATCCTTGAGCGCGAACGGTGCGATTCTTGAGCGCGACGGTACGATCCTTGAGCACAGACGTTACGATCCTTGAGCACAGACGTTACGATCCTTGAGCACAGACGTTACGATCCTTGAGCACGAACGGTGCGATCCTTGAGCGCGAACGGTGCGATCCTTGAGCGCGAACGGTGCGATTCTTGAGCGCGACGGTACGATCCTTGAGCGCGACGGTACGATCCTTGAGCGCGAACGGTGCGATTCTTGAGCGCGACGGTACGATCCTTGAGCACAGACGGTACGACCCTTGAGCGCGACGGTACGATCCTTGAGCACAGACGTTACGATCCTTGAGCACGAACGGTACGACCCTTGAGCGCGGACGGTACGACCCTTGAGCGCGACGGTACGATCCTTGAGCACGAACGGTGCGATCCTTGAGCGCGACGGTACGATCCTTGAGCGCGACGGTACGATCCTTGAGCACAGACGTTACGATCCTTGAGCACAGACGTTACGATCCTTGAGCACAGACGTTACGATCCTTGAGCACGAACGGTGCGATCCTTGAGCGCGAACGGTGCGATCCTTGAGCGCGACGGTACGAACCTTGAGCACAGACGTTACGATCCTTGAGCACAGACGTTACGATCCTTGAGCACAGACGTTACGATCCTTGAGCACAGACGTTACGATCCTTGAGCACGAACGGTACGACCCTTGAGCGCGAACGGTGCGATCCTTGAGCGCGACGGTACGAACCTTGAGCACAGACGTTACGATCCTTGAGCACAGACGTTACGATCCTTGAGCACAGACGGTACGACCCTTGAGCACGGACGGTACGATCCTTGAGCACAGACGGTACGACCCTTGAGCACGGACGGTACGATCCTTGAGCACAGACGGTACGACCCTTGAGCGCGAACGGTGCGATCCTTGAGCGCGACGGTACGAACCTTGAGCACAGACGTTACGATCCTTGAGCACAGACGTTACGATCCTTGAGCACAGACGTTACGATCCTTGAGCACAGACGTTACGATCCTTGAGCACAGACGTTACGATCCTTGAGCACAGACGTTACGATCCTTGAGCACAGACGTTACGATCCTTGAGCACAGACGTTACGATCCTTGAGCACAGACGTTACGATCCTTGAGCACAGACGTTACGATCCTTGAGCACAGACGTTACGATCCTTGAGCACAGACGTTACGATCCTTGAGCACAGACGTTACGACCCTTGAGCGC
>NC_092234.1:9059093-9106593 GCF_036320965.1 Panulirus ornatus
CGGTTCTTTCATTAGATGTTGTTGAGTTCAACGGCTCGTTCGTGCTGTGTCGGGAGGAACTCGCGTAAGAAAGTGTAGTTTCAGATTATCCTGTCGAAATATTCGAGGGATGAAGGTTTCACATAATATCTACAATTATGACAAATATCTTCTCTTTTTTTTCAGATAAATCTATACATATTTTCTGAATTTTTGGGAGCAGCTTCTCTGGGTTTATCTAGATAAATTTGTGAAAATTATTTCTAGGCAATGTAATCGTTATTTTTTTTTTTTTTTTGCATTCAGGAATTACATTGGAGTGTGTAAATGCTTCCTAGTAGAACTTGGAATTATCTCTGGATTTACGAAAATTCCTTAAAAGACCTTTTTAAGCAACACATTTACAACAATGATATTTTTCTCTTCTTTTTTAAATCCACATTTCTCCCATCCTTAAGCGAAATTTAAAGAGGACCTATTTCACCTTAGAGACAATCACCTTTAATCATTTTCTTAATATATTTCATTATACTTTGTCGGTGTCTCCCGCGTTAGCGAGGTAGCGCAAGGAAACAGACGAAAGAATAGCCCAACCCCACCCACATACACATGTATATATATATACATACACGCCCACACACACACGCACATACATACATTTTCTTAATATCATACGAAATACGAATATATCTCACCACAGCCTCAAATTCTCAGGGACACATATCCCGGTATAGAATTACAGCCAGCAGCATTAACACTCTCTCTCTCTCTCTCTCTCTCTCTCTCTCTCTCTCTCTCTCTCTCTCTCTCTCTCTCTCTCTCTCAGAAGCCTCCACTCTTTCCCAGTGACAGATAATAAGACCCCACACTGTTCACAAGCCCCCAGCGCTTGGGGGAAAAATTTAGATGGTGCACAAAGATCAAACACTCAACACCGCAGACTTTGTATATACTTCCTCAAAAAAAAAAAACATTACACACACACACACACACACACAAACATAATATATTCTCTGTTTCACAATTTAAAAAAAATATCAGACGCCAGTCTTAATTGAAATAATTTATTTCAACAAAAATCATTCGATGAATAAATAATAAATGTATCTATAAAAACAAAATCTCCATAAATAGGGGTATTATAGGAACATTCGAAACAGAAAATAGGAAAACAAAAAATTCTACCTTTAAAGCAGGTGTGTGTAAACTGGAATTAACAACAAAAAACTGACTTTTGATTTTTTTAAAAACATTCCAGTAAGTTTAGAGAGGAACTATCCAGAGACGAAAAACACCATCTAAGTACCTTTACCTAAATACTTGAAACGCCTATTTACCTCGACCGACCGATACAGTAGGACGAACTAACAACTACAACAACAATAACAAGAACAACAGGCCATCTCCCACAAGGCCTGCCTGGCTGGCAAATACACACAACACTATTGGAAATGTGCCAGACTCGATGTATCGTTAATATCGCTTAATTAACCTGATTCTGGGGGCTATTTTTTTTTCTTTTTTTTTTATAGATAGATCCACAGCGTTCATCATCAACTCGTGGGAGGAGGAGGAGGAGGAGGAGGAGGAGGAGGAGGAAGAGGAGGAGGAGGCATGCAGAGCGCTTATCCCACACCGGAACAACGGATAGGCAGGATGACTGTGTGTGTGTGTGTGTGTGTATGTGTGTGTTAATACGAGGCGAAATGTGGGGGGGTTTAGCGACGTCGTGTGTGTGTGTGTGTGTGTGTGTGTGTGTGTGTGTTGCTTGGGAGAAATGACAGAAGAGGACACTAAGTCGGGGGTATTCTAAGGATGGGTTGCGAAGGATATCTGAGCATCAGTTTCAGGAAAGGGTGTGTGTGAGCAGCTTTGGCCATCAAATTTTAGGGAGATCGTGTGAAAGCAGTTTGGGCCACCAACTCCAGGACCACAGCGGGATCCAGAGACAGCTTCGCCACGAGCGGCATTTAAATATTTTAGGGACCACGGGGGAAAAGAAAAAAAGAAAATAAAAAGGTTTTTCAAGTGCGACATTTCACCACGACACGAGGCAGAACAAGGAGCTGTCTTCCAAACCACGATTGAGAAAAAGGTTAAGCGCGTCACACGGGGCAAAATGAGTCGACCAAAACACCTGCAACGGCGTTAGGCAGCCATGTTTTAAACGCCCATTGATGAATAAATCAACCACGACCGTTTGAGCTTAACGAGAACTCGTTGAGCTTAACGATCCGTCAGGATAACAACTCCCCCCTCCCCCCCAACCCCCAGAGAAGGAAAGGAAGGAAGGAAGGAAGCTGTGGGGGAAGGTGGGTGAGTGTGTGTTGGGTTGGTTGGTTAGCTAGCTAGGAAGGGGAAGGCGACGCATCATATCCCCATACCCCGGCAGCAGTTCAGGAGAGATATATAAGGCACACACACACACACACACACACACACACACACTCACACTACATCAACAGCAGCTCACAAGCAGAGAGGGAGATGGGAGAGCGAGGGAGGGAGGGAGCTGTTGCTGCTGCTGGCGACTGTTTTAACACTCACTCCGGGAAATAGACGAGGTCACTCTACCGATCCATTCTAATCTCCAACGCTCCAGAGAAAGATAGGATTTCGTGGCGATAATTCCTGCGATTTAAAGAAATAACGCCACTTAACATTTCAAGGGCAGGGGGGAGAGGGGAGTTCTGATTTAGAAAAATTTATATATGGAGGGTTAGGTTAAGTACTTATACAACTAATACAACTACAACGGTACTTGTACAACTTATACAAGTTACTAGAATTTCTTTTTTCTTTCATACGATCGAGAAATGCTCAAGGTCTGGGAGAATACGTATTAGAGGAAGGGATGATTCACACCGCTGGTGAAAGACTCAGTTGACAAAACGGAGCGCAGAGTCTCCTAAAAGAACTTTTCGGTTCAAAGGAGTCCAGCCCTCTCCCTGCTACTGATTGTAGCGCAACCCTGAATCTGCAGGAGTCCCTGGAAAAGTATGGGGGATGGGGGGTTATTGCTACTACTACTACTACTGCGACTATATATATATATATATATATATATATATATATATATATATATATATATATATATTCTCAGAGATACCGTAGACAACTTGAGAAGAACACAATATATACAGCAAAAGATCTAAATTATAAACAGACGCGGAATCAGAAGATGCAACATTTAATACGAATCACAAAAGAAAAAGATTTAATCATCTTTATCTGAGCTAACTCCTCGAGATATCTTTCTTCCAAAGGTCTCACTCAATCAGGTGTCGAACCCATGTTTCGAAAAGGTCTGTCAGTTTGTACCGCGTTGAAAAGGAAAAAAAGATAAAAGTCATGTATTATAAGAAAAAAATGAAAAAAAAAAACGAAAATCATAATCTTGTGCTTAGAGTAATTACCATGTGCTCAAGGACCAAAATATATATATCAAAAAAAGAAAAAAAAATCAGAAATACAATCTAGAAAACAAACGAGACACATTTAAAGTAATGACCATAGAATAATAATATATATTTTGATTAAAAAAAAAAAAAAAAAGGGTCGTTCGTAGGGCGTGCGTGAATGTAGCGATCTGCAGGTAACATTTAAGATCGCAACCCGAGGTGGTAGAAGGTTACGATGTATGCTTCAACGCCGTAGCTTCCCCCCTCTCTGCCTCAACCCTCGACCGACCGCCTTGCTTATAACGAATTCGTACCAAAACACACACACAACCGCTCTTCCTTGCACTTCACGCTTCCGCCGTCGGCACGACCTCTTCGTCGTGGCTCCACACACACACACACACACACACACACACACACACACACACACAGTGTCATTCAGTGGTCATCTCATTTCTTCCTTGTTCATCCACACCTCCCATCCGAATGATCACTGCGAACACTTCACTTCCCCCTCGTCAACATCCATCGCTTCGTATTCATCCCTATCCTCAAAATTTTATCCCATCTTCCCCGTCGCCTTGACTGACTGTCCATCCCATCGTCCAACGGCAACAGAATAAACCACCTCTATCCTTCACTATCCACAGCTAGCCACCCATCCATACCCTACCTCCCTCACACACAGCTCACTGTCCTCAACACCCCCACCGCTATCTTCCCAATCCCTCGCCATCCACGCTCCCAAATCCCACCATGTAGATGGGAGGTTGTTCGAAATCCTCTTCAGGCGTACTTAAACACACTCGATTGCCTCTCTGAGTGTGTTCGGATACCCGGGATTGATGCCCGTGATGCTCCTCCGCCCGTCTTTGAATCCCCTGACGATCTCTATCTACGCTGCGGCTTCGCGTTGATCCACATCATTAGGGGTACATTGATCTAAAAGGGGAGAATTTACCTTCGACACTGATTCTACACGGAGGGGGACATCCGCTAACAGCCTGGCTACAAGATGCCTCTGCTAGAAGTGCTGCTACTGTTGTTATTGGTCGACTGGCGTCCGCTCAGTACGGTGTCAGAGTAACAAGCACTTGGTCTACTGTGAGTACATTTGGTCTGCTTTGAGCACAACAGATGAATGACCCGTGAGGGACTCTTAGACAGTGTAGATGCAATAGGGTTTTTCTGTACCAAAGTGTTGCACCAGCTGCTTGCGTACAGCAAGAGTATATATATATATATATATATATATATATATATATATATATATATATATATATATATATATATATATATATATATATATATACATATAAAACACCACAATCTTGCACCGTCCAAATACAAGAAGCGGTACCACTTTAAAGCCTACCCCAGCGCTTCATGTACCACCAAGACCTTACCACCAGGTTCCCCTCGTACCGTATACACCAGCCTGGTGGCTGGAGTCATGAACGTAACACACATATAGGCACAATCACATGACTTAGGTGCACCATCGACTCTCATCATCGGATCCTGGTGAATACTATCACATCTCCATCGCGTTTCACCATCGCACATCAGGAAGGGTCGAATCACATACCCGCCCCAGCTACAATTTTGCTGTTTACGTCTCCGAGCGTGAGTGTAGCACTATCTGTTCGGGGATGTACACAAAACCGCAAATGTTGGATAATTACTGGCCTTCAAGGCTCCTAAGCGTCACCCAGTCCCCTTTATCTGTCTCGGCCTCCGAACGTCTGTATGTCCCGTGTGTATCTAACTCCCTCAATTTCCTGAATATAGCTAAAGGTGCTGAATCGTGTTCTTAACCCTGTATAGCTCTTGTGAATGTTTATCAACCCCGAAGTTCATTTTTAAAACATCCATCTTCAGGCGACTTCCAGCTGAGGGACTGTATATATAGGAGACTGGTCATTGGTCTTTTATTCCTTGAAGTGTACTGACTACATCTGCTTCTCTCTCTCTCTCTCTCTCTCTCTCTCTCTCTCTCTCTCTCTCTCTCTCTCTCTCTCTCTCTCTCTCTCTCTTGTTTGTCTGAATGTATCTGCCTGCTCGTCTGTCCATCTATCTGTTATCCTCTCTCTCGTCATCTTCTCTGTTCCTGTTTGTCTATCTATCCATTTATCTTTCTCTCTCCTCTGTCTCTGTCTATCTGTAAATATCGACTTGTTCGTCTATCCATTTTTGTCCCCGTCTCTATTCACTTTCTTTGTTCGTCTATCAGTCTATCGCCAAAGTAAGCTCATTCTTCCAAAATACACCACTGAGTATGACACTAAAATGTCTATATTTGTTCCAGGATGTTCTTCTGAGTTCTGCCGCGTTCGGCTGCGTTCAAATGAGCCCTAATTTGCGTTCAGCTGGGTTCATCAGATTTTTACGGCAGTCACCTGTGTTCACCTGAGTTCCACTGCGCTCAAGAGTGATCATCTAAGTTCCGAGTTCATCGGTGTTCATCTGAGTTCTATACTGTTGCACTGCGTTCACTAAGTTCCACTACCTTCAGCTGTATCAAATTGATTCCGACTGCTTTCAACATGGCTCCACTATGTTAAACTAATGATGTTCAAATGCATTCATACGAGTTCGAATATGTTCATTTGAGTTTACCAGTGTTCAAAAAGTGTGTAACTGAGAACGTTTGTTTTCAGTATATATATGTGCCTGTTCTTCGCTGGCAGAAATGTTCCAATGTGTTCAATTCATGGTGTTCCTTTCCTATCAAGCTGTGTTCAACCTGCCCTCACCTTTGTTCAAACATGTTCAGCTATGTCTCCATGTACTGGGTTCCAGTATGTTCAACTGTGTTCAAGAAGGTACCCGCATGTTCAACTGGGGTTTTCCTCTTCGTCAACCATGTCATGGCCTTTTCTCAAAGTCCTGTTCACTATTTTCGATCACTTTCACACGTCTACTGTGTTCAAAAATGTTCAAGTGTTATCCAAAATGTTCAATTCCACTAATTTCAGTCTTATTCACACGTCCACTGTGTTCAACAATGTTCAAGTGTTATCCAAAATGTTCAATTCCACTAATTTCAGTCTTATTCACACGTCCACAGTGTTCAACAATGTTCAAGTGTTATCCAAAATGTTCAACTCCACTATTTTCAGTCATATTCACACGTCCACTGTGTTCAACAATGTCCAAGTGTTATTCAAAATGTTCAGTTCCACTAATTTCAGTCTTATTCACACGTCCACTGTGTTCAACAATGTTCAAGTGTTATCCAAAAGGTTCAATCATGTTTAACTGTATGAGGCATGACGTCTACCTGGGCGTTCAATCATGTTCACCGGGCGCTCCACCATCTTGAATAATGTATAAATACATTGCCCCGTCTTCAGCTGCATTCCTCCATGCATAACCATTCGACAGGAACTCCACACCTTCAGAAACGATTACACCAAGTTCGACTGCGTTTCGTCGAGTTCATCTGCGTTCCGTTGCGTTCGAGAGTCCTCCCCAACCCCCCCTCAAAGTTCAAATGCGCTCATAAAACGCGCCCTGGGCTTCCTCGGTCAGGTCAGCGGAGGGAGCAGCTGTCGTCCGCCTCGTCCGCTCATTAACTTACCCTACTACCCTCCTTAATCGAACCACCGGAATATAAAAAAAGGAAAAAACAAAAAAAATGGAAATTAGACTACTAATCAAAAGGTTCCCCCCCAAGAGAAGATTAATCTAAGAGGAGCCATACGGAAGGGCTGGCTCGCCCAGAGGAAGAATGTCTGCACATCCTTACATAAACCCACTCTTACCCCCCCTCTCGAATGGTCACCCACTCTCGTCCACCTTCATCATCCATCCCGTAGGTGGATCACGTACGACAAAGGCATGACATTTTACTCCCCCTTACCCTCACACACACACTCACAAATATCAACACAAAAGGCCATGAGTGCAGCAAACGCCCTTAGAACACTTACTTGTATCAGATTTGGACAAGAAATGGAATCTCGGTATTCTTCACGAACTCTCTAAAAATCCGATCCAGCCTAAACTACGCCTCACCCCTAAGTCTTCCACTATGTTATAAGCAAATATAACGAAGTTGCCCACCACTTAAACGCAGCATTCAGGACCATCCCCGGCTGTCGAACTTCCACAAGCAATCAACATCCACACAACATAACAAATCATACTTTCTACATAACTTCACTTTAATGTGTTCGGTGCTTAATTCTCTGTACTAGCACTAGACTCTACCCCCCTCCCTCCGACCGAAACCACTTCATAACCAAGCAACAACCCCATGAGATCGATAATAAGCTTATCCCTGTTCTGTACTTTAAACAACCTATAACTACAGACCACCCCCTCTCTTCCTCTCACAACAAAACACAGACAATAAACAACCAACTTCCCAAAAAAGTTTTTTTTAAAAAAAACTCCGCACAAAAACTACGCTCTCCAGGCATGTAAGTGTTACGCTTTTCGTCCTTGTTCAGGAAATCGCCCCATCTATCCAACATGAGGGTGTTTTGAAATGGTCTGGTCACATGGAGAGAATGAGCGAGGAAAGACTGACCAAGAGGATATATGTGTCGGAGGTGGAGGGAACGAGGAGAAGTGGCAGACCAAATTGGAGGTGGAAAGACGGAGTGAAAAAGATTTTGAGTGATCGGGGCCTGAACATGCGATTCAACATTTCACAAAAACTAAATAATGCCGATGATACAACTCCCGTACTGAACACACAGAACACAACTCCTCCACTGTCTTTATCAGCCACCGTCCATGTCTGTATCGTCGTCCCGTCAATTCCTTCCCTCACTGGTTACACCAATCCCTCTGTCGTAAACCCATCCAATTCCCCCGCGAGCCGGAAACGTCCTAGTTATAAATCGCATTCTAACCAATTACGAAATGAATCAAGCATTTTACAATTACATCCTGCAGTTCTCAATCTTGCACGGGGGGTGGGTCTTGTGTATCCACTTCTCTCCCTTAAATCAATCAAGTCTGCTTACTCAACACTTTCCTCCCCCACGCCCCACCATTGCTTTGACCATCTTCCACAATAATGTCGTGTCAACGTATCCCTAGACCCTTTAGGGCCACATGATACAACTGCCATTACATAAGACACCGAACACTTACCGCCCAATTACCCCACACTTTCTGTATATACATATACACATCGCTTTATAACCCGCCATCCCGACCGGTGGATGTGTGTAGCCAGCTTCCTAGGTGCTGTAGGCGCCTCACGAGAACAGGACTCCTAGGGAAGGAAAAGACAAGATGTGTGTGTGTGTATATATATATATATATATATATATATATATATATATATATATATATATATTACAATCTCTCGCTATCTCAACCCCTTGCGTCTCACCATCCACCCCACGGCTCACAATCCTCCTCCCCCATCTTCATCACTACGACAACCCACCCCTACATCACCGTCCTCGTCCACTTCGGTCTCCTGGTCTAGTCCAAGAGTCGTCGTCGTCGTCCTCGTCGTCCTCCTCATCCTTCTCCTGCCGGCGGTCCGGACGAGACCAGTTAGGTCTCTTGACTTTCCTTGGGATTTGTATGCTAAGATCTTAATTATGTCAACTCGCAGTTTGCTTTAAGACCTCCCGTCGACGTGTGTGTCCACGGCTTCCGCTCTTAACTCTGTGAACAGTGTGTGTGTGTGTGTGTGTGTGTGTGTGTGTGTGTGTGTGTGTGTGTGTGTGTGGTAGAGGGGCTGTTGGAGGAGGCCAGACGAGAGGGTACAGTGTGGTGAAGGGGCTGTTGGAGGAGACTAGACTTGAGGGTACAGTGAGGGGCTGTTGAAGGAGAAAGACTAGAGAGTACAGTGTGGTGGAGGGGCTGTTGGAGGAGGCTAGACTAGAGGGTACAGAGTAGTGGTGGGGCTGCTGGAGGAGAAAGATTGGAGGGTACAGTGTGGTGGAGGGGCTGTTGAAGGAGGGTAGAGTGGAGGGTACAGTGTGGTGCAGGGACTGTATAAGGGGTTAGAGTGGAGGGAACTGTGTGCTGGAGTGACTGTGCCTGGATCAAATCGATAGACTGGGAGATGAGTGGCTAGAGAGAGTGGATGGGGAGACGAGAGACAGTGGCTGCAACTATATATATATATATATATATATATATATATATATATATATATATATATATATATATATATATATATATTCAGGGAGTAAGTGGACAGGAGACTGGGATCTGGGTATGATCAGAACCACACGTGGTCGTGGGATGCCGACTGCATGTACTGTATCAAATAAACAAGAGGACACACACACACACACACACACACACACACACACACACACACACACACACACATAGTGAACCGGGTAATCACAAACGGCCGCCAATCTACAGTTACGGACAAAAACAGTCAAATGAACGAGGGTGAGCAAAATGCTTTGTCAATGCTATACTTAGTCCCACAGACATAGAAGAGATAGAATAAAAAAGAAAATTGATCCTCTACAACAAACACAGATGCAAAGACATGGATAACATATGCATTAATGAATTAACGAACTGCACAAATAACGCAGGATACATACGAATAACGGAGGTCAACACAGGGGGGGAAAAACATGCTAACCCAATCACTATGGAAAAGACACACACAAAAAAAACAAAGACAAAACACAGTGGAACAGGAGTCTGGAACAGGCGCCATCGTCTTCCCTACAGATAGATAGATAGATAGATAGAGAGAGAGAGAGAGAGAGAGAGAGAGAGAGAGAGAGAGAGAGAGAGAGAGAGAGAGAGAGAGAGAGAGAGAGAGAGCTAGCTCTCCCACCAACTACTCATGGCGTGAGTTGTGCATCCTTTAGAACCCATCCATGCTCGGTGGACACGCGGCCTGCCATCTCTTCAATATGACACTTAACGAATATCCAAGTTGTCATCTAGCGAATACCACAATACACACGCACGATATCATAGAACGAATATCGCATAGATACCGTACGGTGGATATACACGTCGAATATCACAATATTACATTTATAACATCGTTTAAGCACAGAGGATACATTATAACCGCGATATATCAATTAGGTTTCTTTACAAATACATGATAAAAAAATAATCAATACAGTTCTTATTAATCGCATACGATACATATGAGTTCATTTACAGACAATGGAATTAGAATATAATCGGGCACGCGATCCATCCTCAAATCACATAGCCGATGCAAAATTACCTTTTTTTCTTTTTTTTTCCAACTTGTACACAAAAAACCCTATTGCTGCTGCTGTGGACATTCATAATAATAATAAATACAAGCCTCCGCCAGATATCCTTACATGTTGGTGTGGTGAGAGGGAGATGGTAGAAGACACGGGGGTATAAAAATTCCAATTACAACTCTTTCCTGTCTTATAAAACAAAGAGAGAGAGACACACACACACAGGGATTCCGAGAGGGTTCAAAACATTAGCAGGGAGAAGGCAAGAAAACAAGACAATCAAGTCCTCTTGGCTAATTAAGGCAAACAATGGGACATTTACCTTGTGGTACGCCTCGTGTTCCCCTCCCCCCCAGTATACAGGTGGGGCAGAGGCGAAACCACCCCTTCCCCGCTCCTCTCTGCCCAACACAACATAACATTTCAACCCCAGATTTTAATTGACAACTGGAACACAGGTGTCTAATCTGCATATATTAAGCAGAGCGGGCAAAATAATCCCCCCAACACACATACAGAGTTAGTCCAAGAAATTAGTATAATTAAGGCTGAGAAAGAGTGATATATATATATATATATATATATATATATATATATATATATATATATATATATATATATATATATATATACATATATATTCTCTTTAAAGTAATCTACCTGGCCTCATACACAAGGATATACGTAGACACAATTACTTTTACAATTTACCAACAAACGTGCGTGCATACACACCACACACACACACACTAATGGCATCATAAAGCAGGATGCCCAGGGATATATATAGAAAATTAGTATCACAATAAACTCATGTAAATATGACAATAAACACTTTAGTTAACAAGTGAACTAATGATTATACATATAAGAGGTAATGACGATATAGAGATGACGAGTTTCGATTCGTATATAAAAATCTGGCTAAACACCCCACAGACGAAGTTTAATTAATCATACAAAAACAAAGTCCTCGCAAGTGATACATCATACGCGATCATGCGCGCGTCACTGTAGCATGCCAACAGATTAAGCAGAAATATTAAAAAAAGAAGATACAAAAAAAAACCCATAAATTCTGTTCATGCTGACCTCCTCCACCACGGCATTGTATCAAAACCTCCACAACGCAGCATATCCCTCGATATGTAGTGACGCTATGCTTACACACAGGAGGCATATGACCCGGGTGAAAATGCACTTTCACGAAGCCATATATAATGCACGAGGCCAGCTGGCAAGATGTGCTGTGAGGGAGGGAGGGAGAGAGATGGTTGGGTAGGAGGGTCAAGTTGAGGTGGGCTACGGCAACGTACGCCAACTGTAATATGACTAACCTGGCCTATCACCATTTATCTCCTCCCTCCACCTACCATCACCATCACAACCACACACCTGATGCTACCCCATCAAGCATCGCCATCACTACCACAATTGACTACTACAACTTCTCTCTCTCTCTCTCTCTCTCTCTCTCTCTCTCTCTCTCTCTCTCTCTCTCTCTCAACAGCCAAGCCTCTTCTATACCCCTCCCCCTTCCAACAACCACCACCACCAGGACGAGCCATCACCACCAGAATCACCACCGCGATCACAACCTCGACCATACCAAACCACCTATAACCTCTTCTCTCTCTCTCTCTCTCTCTCTCTCTCTCTCTCTCTCTCTCTCTCTCTCTCTCTCTCTCAGTCTCCCCCAACCACAATCACGCATCTCCACCCTACCACAACAACCATTACCGCCACAACCACCACCGAAAGACCCTCACGTAAACCTCTAAAAACATCAGCGGGAACAAAAGACTGTCGCATCCCTGGACACCCTCCTCCTCCTTCACCACACCAACACACCACCCTCTCCGTCCTCCAGTCTCCCTCCTCTCCCTCTCCCTCCGTCGCGGCGGCGATCCAGAGATACATAAAATGCGATGCTCTGTCATTACCCCGGGAGTCACAGGGTCTGGACAAGCCCAAAAGGTTAAGATATTCACACTTGGGGTTTATTTACACCCCCGGCGGGTGTGCGAGTGAGGCCTGGGATCGATGCGGCGAGCCCTTGGCAAGCAGAGGGCCTCGCCAACCCCGCCGCCTCACCATTGATGAATAAATGAATAAGCCAGTGACAAGCGCCTCACCCACAAAACTGTGGTGGCGCTACGGAGGGAGGAAGGTAAAGTATTCCCACCCAAACACAGTGCGCGTAAGGCTCGCTGGAAGACGTCTTCAGCGGGGTACGAGTTTTCTTCGTCCGCAAAAGCTCGAGGGACTTGGATCGTAAACCATCGGAGATAAATCGAATTTTTCTATGTTGGAAGACGAATCTCAAGATGCGTCGACTGGCAAACTATATACTGACTTGAGGTTCATCTCAAACCTCAACTGAGACGCTTCTAGACCATAAACCTTTCTCAAGGCGCTTCCAGGCCAAAGAATTTCCAAGGGCACTTCCAGCCCTAAGCCCTTATCAAGGTAATTCCAGATATAAGCCCTTCTTAAGGCACTTCCATCCCTAAGCCCTTCTCGTAGCACTTCCAGACCTAAATCTTTCTTAAGGCATTTCCAGACCTAGACCATCTAACGGCACTTCCAGCCCTAAGTCCTTCTCAAGGCATTTCCATGCCAAAGCCTTCCTGAGGTGCACTTCCAGCTCCAGGTCCTTCTCAAGGCATTTCCACTTCCAGCCCAAAGCCTTTCCACACAGGACTTCCAGCATCGTGTCCCCCATATACACACCGTCCGAACTCTACGTATCTTACCCTGCCACTGACTCATCCACTCCCTACGCTGGAGATCCTTTCATCATCTGACAAGAAAATGGTCGATGAAAAAAGAAAAATAATCACCATCTTCGCCCTCGCTGCAGCTTACTCCCTGCGCCGCAGCTGTCACGGATGGCTTCGAACTCTTGTACCCAACTTTTTAATAAATAAACCGATGCATCATCATCCATTTTCTTTTTTGAAGCGAGCTGTATCCTCAGCACAACTCCCTTGCTAGTGGCTGTGGGATGACGGGCAAGCATCCATCACCCGGGCAAGTCCCAACATCCACCAGCTGTGCTCATCCGTTTCCACATGCCTTTGGAGGCCGACCATCCAACTCATCCAACCGGGTTTAGACCACTAGCTACGTCATCCACCAGGTTGTGCCCGCGATCCACAAACCCAGCCAGTCGTGCAGATCATCCACCATATGAGACCATCATCCACGGGATGCGCTAGCTGAGCCCATCATCCACCAGCTGAGATCACATATTCAGATCATCCATCAGATCAAGCGCGGGTGGTTCGACTTAACCCCCACCCCCCCTCGTACAGTCTTCAACGACTCTCTGGTACTTAGTGGAGGCTTCCGCTTGTTTGGGGGGGGGGGGGGTCATCATGACGCGGTCAGCGTCAGGTCAGAGGTCAGACTATCCTAACCCCGAAACAGTCGTAACCACCGTCCTCCTCCAGGGTCGTTCGAGCGCCCCCTTGTGCTCAAAGGGTTAGGCATCCCAGTGGTCTCTCTCTCTCTCTCTCTCTCTCTCTCTCTCTCTCTCTCTCTCTCTCTCTCTGCCAAAACACATCCTCATCCCATCCCATCCCCCCCTTCCGCTTCCCAAAAGTGAATCACTATCAACTCGTGTGGACAGTGAATCACTATCAGCTCGTGTGGACAGTGAATCACTATCAATTCGTGTGGACAGTGAATCACTATCAGCTCGTGTGGTCGGTCACTCAAGGTCTCGTACAGACTACGTATAAACCCTCTGGCAGGGAGGTACCCTAGAAGGGAGGTGTGTGTGTGTGTGTGTGTGTGTGTGTGTGTAGCACCCGATCCTTGGTGAACTTTCAACACCTCTCTCCCTCACCCGCCAGGTGGTGAGGGAGAGACAGATAACACTAGAAGGACGAAATCATGACGTTCCCCAGCGTTGCTCGTCTCCGAGGCATAGTTTGAAGGAAGCAGCCAGAGAGGTATTTTGGAGGAGGAGGAGAGGGAGGAGGAAGAGGAGGAGAGGGAGGATGGATTAAAAGGATGTGGAAGGAGGAAGACCCGTGGATGTGCTAGTGGTGGTGGAGGTATTTTGGAAGAGGAGGAAGAGGAGAGGAGGAGGAGGAGGAGGAGGAGGAGGAGGATGAGGATGGATCAAAAGGATGAGGAAGGAGGAAGACGTGGATGTGCTAGTGGTGGTGGAGAAAGAGGGAGAGGCATGTCGTTTCAAGGGCGTTGTTCCCTAGGAGGCAAGGGTCGTCGGGCCTTGCTCCTGACCCCGTACCCTTAAAAAGGACAAGCCTTGTCCCCCAGACCTTCTCTCTCTCTCTCTATCATGAAGGGCACCAACCCTAATCCCCCAGACCCCTCTCTCCATCGCTAAGGGCCCCTCCAGCCCTGTTCTCAGACCCCACCCCACTCTCTCTCTCCCTCATACCAACACACACAGTCATCAAGGGCACCACCGTTCTCCTCCACCCGCCAGCACTAACGTGCGTCGCTAAGGGCCTTTCCCCTTGGCAAGCAAGCAAGGGCGCGCCCCTGCCCCGCCCTGCCCCTGACGTGTGGCACAAGGAGTTGAGTCGGATGGATCGACCGTGATAGAGGGCTTGTGTTCCTCACTGCTCCTGTCCATCTCAACCGTAATACTTATCTCCTAATTGATTGCTTGTTCAGGCACGCCACCTCATTTGCATGTCCGCAGCCGCATATAATTTGTAAGTTGCACCTTAAATCACCTCTATCCCAGTGAGGGGGAAGGGGAGAGATATATTCTATTAAGACGGGTACTTGATAACCCGCTTGTTCGTCGTACACAAGGGTCGTTTGTAACAGGACGTGTAATGGGGAGGACAGCCACGAGTTCCCATAATCTTTCCCCCCCATTTTGCTTCAGGTTTTTTTTTTTTTCTTTTCCCAAAAGCCGAAATATGAAAAATTACGGTGGAAGGAGGAGGGGAAAAATTTATTCTGCCCAAGTTTGTGTAAAAGGTTAGCGAGTAAATTACACTTCTTGTTCGATGTTCCAGGTTTTGTCATTTATCATTCGGGTGCTACTGTATTTGGCCCGTCCCAACACAATATATCTTTTTAATTTAAGCTATTCTTTACTTCCCACACGCCCCTTCACCGTAGGAGGAGGGGGGAAAAAAAATCATATGCATAAGAGAAGGGAGTATTTTCTTCCTTAATTCTAAAGGCATATATAAAAAAAAAGGGAGAGAAGTTACCAGATATTTCCTTAGTTCGCTTCGTAATCATGAAACATTATGCCTATGTTAATCAAAACAACACCCGTGTTAAATCTAACAATCAAATGAATCTGCCCTCCCCCCCCCCCTCTCTCTCTCTCTCTCTCTCTCTCTCTCTATATATATATATATATATATATATATATATATATATATCAATTTGTATCAAACACACGCTATCTCACCTCTTTACGTAAGGCCTCGAATTGACCCCCGACGCTGGGGCGATTCAACCTGACGCACACGCGCACACAAATTCGGCGATTTGAACCCAAGTTCCGAGATAAAAATGAGAGGTTGTGGCCGCTCCGCCACGCCTGCACCCATAATGTAAGCCGGGTTGAGCTAACGCGTAGGTGGCGTGATTCACAGCCACCACACAGTGCTACTCCTAATGTCAACTAATCTCCCTCACCCCTATATATATATATATATATATATATATATATATATATATATATATTCCTATGAGTCCACGGGGAAAATGAAACACGAAAAGTTCCCAAGTGCACTTTCGTGTAATAATCACATCATCAGGGGAGACACAAGAGAGAAATATATATATATATATATATATATATATATATATATATATATATATATATATATATATATATATATAGTACTTATCTCACTAGCAGGGCGTGCGATATCCGCTTCATTAAGCACAGGGCCGAGATAGAGGCATCGAAGCGCTTCCTTGCAATTTACCTCCCCGAACAGCGAGCTACGACAGAGACCAGACCTCTCCGAGTGTCCCCGGTAAGGTTAGACAACGAACCTACCTACCCACCTACCTACCTACCTTCGACCCCAGCGTGTTGTTGGGCCTGGCCCAAACTGCAGACACTGTACAGACACGGTCCTCCACCGAGGCTCAACATATTCAAAGACACTCGACCAGCTCTTCTCTCTTAGTGCAGTGTAGCGAAGCCATCCTCCGCTCTCTTTAATAAACTCTTTTACACACTAGAGGCTAAACAAAGTAAATATCTTTGATATATATATATATATATATATATATATATATATATATATATATATATATATATATATATATATATACACACTGAAACCAACACATATACAGGACACCTCACTCCTCTTTTGGGAGGGGGGGACATTCAATTTACCTATCTAATGCTCGCATATCAGACTCGAGGTTACAATCCTGATGGAGCAACGTTTGGACGGGCGGGCGGGCGATCCCCCATCTCTAGAGAGAGAGAGAGAGAGAGAGAGAGGGGGGAAAAATAAATATATTTATATACAAATGTATTTTGATTCTTCCTGTGGTTATCTCGGTTCATAAATTGTCGTTAAAAAGGTTTTGTTGTGTGTTGGTGTGAGTCACCGTCTCTCTCCCTCCCTCCCTCACCCCTAGCCACAATACGTTAGGACCCGAGGATGACTTGATTATTTACATAGAGAGAGAGAGAGAGAGAGAGAGAGAGAGAGAGAGAGAGAGAGAGAGAGAGAGAGAGAGAGAGAGAGAGAGAGAGAGAGAGAGAGAGGAACGCCGACAGAACGAAGAGCGTCCACGCTCCTCGCGAGGCGAGATGACAGGCGGGCACGACAGTTCACTCCTAGATAGACGGATGGACAGTCCGACTGCCTCGCACTGGACCGCCCTCACCCTCCCGCCAAGCGAAAAACATCTGAGCATCGCTGAGGTAAAAGATCCAACGACTTAAAAGACAATCTAATCCCAAACCCAACGCACTCTGCTGCATTTTATCCTCGGCAAGTAACCCCTGGATGCGACTCGATCCCTTCCCACTTATACTCTGGAGCCGATACACTAAGGTGTTGATGACCTGGGTAATATACGTGGTTAATGAGTGGCCTACTTACGGTACCTCCGATGCGTCACACGGCTCCAAAGAACACTCACCTGAGGAAAGATAAAACGACAATGATAAGAACAAAAGCAACTATCATTAAGATCACAATAATATTAACAACAACAACAGTTATTATAACAGTACCATCACCAGAACACCATGACAGACAAGCGTTCGTATATGAAGAGGAAAGCCTCCTGCCTACGACTTGACCCCGTGTATAAGGTACATGTTGACACTTACTGATAATCATGCTTTAAAAAGATGAAAAAAGATGTTCTCCGACGCAACTGTAAACATCATTTCGTCTTTGGACGCGAGGGAAATGTGAGGCTAGTACAGGGATGGGGATGATTGTCTTAGAAGAGAAACAATCAAGTAATTGACAACTGGAATCCCCCGTTTTAATGTTAGCTTTATATATAGATAGATATTTGAATTAACAGGGAGCAGTAGTTCCTCATTTAGATACGTTTCGTTAAACTACGTGGAGGTTTGTCTTTATATTTTTGTTTCATTCTCGCCTGGTGTCTACCGTGCGCCAATGAGATGCAAGCTAGTTTTATGCTGGCGTTTGGACGCAAAAGTTGGAGAGTGTGTGTGTGTGTGTGTGTGTGTGTGTGTGTGTGGGGGGGGGGGGGGGGGAAATGTGGGTGCTGTAAAATCCCATCAGTTCAATGAGGATCTGGTCTCTTGTCTGGTTGTTGTTGTCGTGGGGGTGAATGTCCGTACGTCTCTTAGTTTCCAATAAGGAGAGCTTCTGTGACGTGAAGGTGTTCGACTGTCTCCAATGTGCTTTAGAGTCTCTTGGATGAACCTACCATGTTGTCTCGTCAGTCAGGCCCCATGTTGGGTTTCCACCCACCCATGTGCAATGTGGTATGATGCTGCTGCTTCCTTCCCCCCTCCACCCCACATAATCATAAGTCATTAAGGGAGTTTATAAGTCTGTCTCTCTGGCAGGGGAGTACATGAACGACGCGTGGCAGCGTAAAAGACGATTCTGGCCCCATGTTTTGGGGATCTCTGGTCACAAGAGTAAGTCTAAGTTCTTCCTATTCTTGAAGCAGATTATAAGCTTGGGTTGGGTTGGACTGGATTGCATGCAATTGGTGATATGTGGACGCAACGCCAAAGGTGTTATCTTCCAGTCCATTTTGCAAAAGTGGGAGGAACACACCAGGTTCCGTGCGTCGTTGTCAGTGGGGGGGGGGGGGGGGGGAATTATCCCGTCTCTAGGTCGAGTTTTATACATAGACGCTCTTCAGCCCGAAGGCGACTTTGCTTGTCTACTTCCTCCCGACATCTCTGGCGACGTCGTCGTCCGACACGAGTCTGTCTGTCCCTCTGCTCTAAAGCGCCGGGACGTCGCTGCCAAAAAGAAAAGAAGAAACAAACGACTTCTCCCACGTAATGAGCCGAGGTACCCGGGCCGAGACGCAGCGAGAAGCTAGCTAGCTTGCCGGCTCGCTCGCAGTGTCCCCGGGTAAAACAATAACTCCCCTCCCCCCAACTACTTCGCAGAATCATTTACTCCCCCAAAGTCCCCGCGATCCATCCTCCAATGTCAACCGCTCACCGCTTGACTCTTAATCAAACCCACGGATCACTTTCCTTAATTAATATCTATCCGGCGGTTGGTGCTTGAGAGGTGAGGAGGGAGAGAGAGAGAGAGAGAGAGAGAGAGAGAGAGAGAGAGAGAGAGAGAGAGAGAGAGAGAGAGGGAGTCACACACGCTCAGCGTTCCTGTTGGGTTAAACATGTTGTCCAATACCAGTAAAGTACGGCCAACCGACGCTGATAGGGTCGTTCGCACCGTGCTGATCGTCCGGCAGAGAGAGAGAGAGAGAGAGAGAGAGAGAGAGAGAGAGAGAGAGAGAGAGAGAGAGAGAGAGAGAGAACGGAAGATGAGAAGAAGAAATAAAAATTGAAAACAATACAAACGAAATGGATTGAGGCGATGAAATGGGTGTCAGAAAATTGGGGAAAAGGAGAAGGAGAAGAAGATGGAGATGATAAATGAGGAGAACAAGGCGGAAGAGGGATGTGGAAGAGGATCAAGAGGGAGAGAGATGTGGAAGAGGATCAAGAGGGAGAGAGATGTGGAAGAGGATCAAGAGGGAGAGAGATGTGGAAGAGGATCAAGAGGGAGAGAGATGTGGAAGAGGATCAAGAGGGAGAGAGATGTGGAAGAGGACCAAGAGGGAGAGAGATATGGAAGAGGACCAAGAGGGAGAGAGATATGGAAGAGGATCAAGAGGGAGAGAGATATGGAAGAGGATCAAGAGGGAGAGAGATGTGGAAGAGGATCAAGAGGGAGAGAGATGTGGAAGAGGATCAAGAGGGAGAGAGATGTGGAAGAGGATCAAGAGGGAGAGAGATGTGGAAGAGGATCAAGAGGGAGAGAGATGTGGAAGAGGATCAAGAGGGAGAGAGATGTGGAAGAGGATCAAGAGGGAGAGAGGTGTGGAAGAGGATCAAGAGGTAGAGAGATGTAGAAGAGGATCAAGAGGGAGAGAGATGTGGAAGAGGATCAAGAGGGAGAGAGATGTGGAAGAGGATCAAGAGGGAGAGAGATATGGAAGAGGATCAAGAGGGAGAGAGATATGGAAGAGGATCAAGAGGGAGAGAGATGTGGAAGAGGACCAAGAGGGAGAGAGATATGGAAGAGGATCAAGAGGGAGAGAGGTGTGGAAGAGGATCAAGAGGGAGAGAGATGTGGAAGAGACCATGAAGCGCGGACACACACATCCGCCATACACACAGCTGGAATTTTACACCCACACACACACACACACACACACACACACACAAAGAGAGGAACCACCTTGATTCAAAGTAGTACTAACATCCAACCAACTGTTCTCGCCTACCCCTCCCAAATATGCTCTTCCTCCTCCACCGGATTCGCAAGATCTACATTTTCTTTTCTTTTTTTTTAATTCCTTCCTCACCTCTCACTTTTTTTTGGGGGGGCGTCTATCCGTGCGTCTGTAGATGGACTGATTATATTCTTATAATAATGTGGTGGTGGTGGAGATTCCTTGAAACTCTCTCTCTCTCTCTCTCTCTCTCTCTCTCTCTCTCTCTCTCTCTCTCTCTCTCTCTCTCTCTCTCTCTCTCTCTTTAATATTACTAGTTTCTTAGAAAACGAGGGGGGGGGGGGGGGCTTTCTCTCAATACACACATACCTAACCTAACCTAACCTAATCTAACCTAACCTAACCTAATCTAATCTAATCTAATCTAATCTAACCTAACCTAACCTAATCTAACCTAACCTAATCTAACCTAACCTAATCTAACCTAACCTAGCTTACTCTAACCTAACCTACTCTAACCTAACCTAACCTAACCTAACGGGGGAAACAATATAAAGGAGGAACCTTTCAATGCAGAACACTCCCGTGTTCTCCTCGAGGCAGAACACTCCCGTGTGTTCTTCGAGGCAGAACACTCCCGTGTGTTCTTCGAGGCAGAACACTCCCGTGTTCTTCCACAAGTCTTTGCAATAACCACCGTCAAATGGCCACCCCCTTTTTTCCTTCCCTTCCGCCCCTCCGCTGGAGTAAAATTACGACGCTACGCGACTGATACACCAAGAAACACTCTCTGAACCTCGTCACATTCAATCCATCAGGTAAAAAAAAAAAAGGAAAAAGAAATAAAAAGCACCTGCCGCAATAACCACCCGGCGCTAACAAGGCAATTATCAATCAAGTCTCATCTCCAACACCGTCCATTTCACCACCACACCACACACACACCACACACACCACACACCACACACACACACCACACCACACCACACACACACATTTTGTACCCACAGTTCTTATCGGAGGCTCTGGATGAAACAGGTAAAGGGTCGAGTCTCCTCGAATCGCCCCAATCTTTGAACATGCTAACAATGGTGCTCCGGCGGTACTTGGGGGGATGGATGATGGGGGGTGGGATGGTCTCTCTCTCTCTCTCTCTCTCTCGCCTCGCCCCTCGCTCTCCTTGGCAAAATCTAGTCTAAACGCTGCACGCTCTTTCTCAAACCCGACCCCCCCACCCTCGACTCTCGAAGTCAAATCTTTCGTTTTCTTTATGTGCGTGTCTCTCTCTCTCTCTCTCTCTCTCTCTCTCTCTCTCTCTCTCTCTCTCTCTCCCTCTACCGTACGCGATAGCCCAGCCTTTTTTGGCCTAAAGAAAATAAAAACGCGCACGCGCATGCAAAAAAAGAAATGAGACATATAAACGCTCCCTATCTTACTTACGTCACCATCGGGGACAATGGCAGTCAACTGTAAAAGGACATACGAAAACGGGGGAGACGACCACACACACACACACACACACACACACACACTGGGTCCTCCTTGAATCACGCTGTTTGACTTGGCTGTCACCACTGTACAGGGAGGAGGAGGAGAACACACTTACGGCAACGCTCACTCGCTCCAGGCGCCTCGAAGCTCATTACCACCGACACCCCTGGCAGATAGATGGCCAATTCACACACACACACACACACACACACACACACATGAAAAATATATATACATCCTCCCTGTTTCTCGTCCTCTACCTCCCTGACCTTCTCTAGTGGAGTATCCCTAATGAACAAGCTTCCTCCTCCTCCTCTTCCTCCACGACATAACAATCCAGTGGGTGTTTCCTGTAGGATCAATGCCTGGGGGGGGAGGTGTCTTGTTTATACGCAGGGATGCGTACGTGTCGGCGGATGCTACCTGGTGTTTCCATCGTGTGATTCTCCCGTGCTGGGGAGAGTTAACTGTGGCAGGAAGATCATGAGGTGCAAGGACAGCAGTAGCAGCAGCTAGAACAGCAGCAGCAGCTAGAACAGCAGTAGCAGCTAGAACAGCAGCAGCTGCTGTTGCAGCATCCCCCCCACAGCGAGAGGAAATGCCACTCTCTCTTTCCCCAGCATCACACACACACACAAACATCTACACCATAACCACAAGTCCTACTTTCAAAGCACCACCACCGCTGCCGCCGCAGACCACGACCACAGCAGGGAGAGAGAGAGAGAGAGAGAGAGAGAGAGAGAGAGAGAGAGAGAGAGAGAGAGAGAGAGAGAGAGAGAGAGAGAGAGAGAGAGAAGGTATGGAGGAGACGAGGGAAAAAGGCCATTACCGATCCCCCCCCCCCCCTCTCTCTCTCTCTCTCTTCTCTCTCTCTCTCTAACAAGGATCCGTCGCCTTAATTGCCCACAGGGACCAGGAAAGGACTTGGCTCTAGCTGGCTGCACACCCTCCCCCTATACCACACCGCCACCATCACACACACACACACTCTCCCTCTTCTCCACACCTACCGTCGTCACCCTTCACCCTCCTCCCTGGCCGTACGAGTGGTCGCCGGCCGATCACAGACCCGGAGGTTTAAGGGAGAGGGAGGGAAGGTAGAGAGGGAGGGAAGGTAGAGGGAGGGAAGGTAGAGGGAGCGATAGTAAGAGGGAGGGATGGTAGAGGGAGCGATAGTAAGAGGGAGGGATGGTAGAGGGAGGGAACTTCTACCTCTACGGCAACGCTAGCCTCTGCAGGCGCCTCCCGGCTCATTACCACACGGGACGCCTTATCCCTGCGTAGGGGTGACCGATCCACAGGTGCTGGCTGGCTGCCCTGCGTCAGCCGGGGGGTGGAGGGAGGTTGACTTTGTGATCCCGGACGTACGGGGTTTTATATCATCAACTTGGACGATGGTTTGGGGTGGAGGTTGGCTGAGTTCGAGCGGTGGATGGGTGCCGCCGCTCCCCCCCCCCCCCAAACACACACACACACACACACACACACACAACAACACCAAACACTGACGAAGATGGAAGATTTCTCCTTCTTCCTCCTCCATTTCTTTCTTTTTTTTTTTTTACGACCATCACCTATCAGCTCGTAAATGATTTACGCAAATGGGTCCTCACGCGGTAAGGTGTGATGTGAAAGAGAGATATATAAATGCATGGCGGTATCCAAGGCAAACTTTCATCTCGTATCAAATTCAATTAATCGGCGTCTTTGAGAGAGAGAGAGAGAGAGAGAGAGAGAGAGAGAGAGAGAGAGAGAGAGAGAGAGAGAGAGAGTGTGTGTGTGTGTGTGTGTGTGTGTGTGTGTGTGTGTGTGTGTGTGTGTGTGTGTGTGTGTCTATAATGGGAGACGGATAACCGTATGGCCCAAGCATGGCCACGGGGGGGGGGGGGGGTGTAAATCCGCATTCATACCCCCTTTTTTTTCAGACCCACGCCCTCGGGGCCCGAATCCGTCCCACGCTCTGGACGCCCAGTGCCCCCCCAAAAAAAAATTTCGCACCTTCCACGCACGGGGCCGCCTTAGCCGGAATCCGGGAACTCTCTCTCGTTTATCCGGCGTCGCGTCCAGCTCATGCCGTTTAAAGACGTCGGATAAGCGAGGCTGTACGCTGTTCATCGCCAGGAGGGGGTTAGGGGTTCGAGTCGGGGTGGAGAAAGCCTCAATGTATATGTATAGAAAGACGTGGAGTCGGTCGGTCGGTGGAGAGAGAGAGAGAGAGAGAGAGAGAGAGAGAGAGAGAGAGAGAGAGAGAGAGAGAGAGAGAGAGAGCGGTGAGCCCAACGCGTCGTTAAGTGTGCAGGGGTCGTTGGGAGTCGTCCAGCCACCTGTTTTACGAACGACCTCTGTTCAGCCGGGAGGAGGAGGAGGAGGAGGAGGAGGAGGAGGAGGAGGAGGAAGAGAGGCGTGGTGGGGAGGTTGATGGATGATGGTGGGGGTGCTGGTGAGGGGAGATGGTGGTAGGAGGATGGTGAAGGCCTGAGTAGTAGTAGTAGTAGAGTAGTAGTAGTAGTAGTAGAGCAGTAGTAGTAGTAGTAGAGCAGTAGTAGTAGTAGTAGTAGTAGAGTAGTAGTAGTAGTAGAGTAGTAGTAGTAGTAGAGCAGTAGTAGTAGTAGTAGAGCAGTAGTAGTAGTAGTAGTAGTAGAGTAGTAGTAGTAGTAGAGTAGTAGTAGTAGTAGTAGTAGTAGAGCAGCAGTAGTAGTAGTAGTAGTAGTAGTAGTAGAGCAGTAGTAGTAGTAGTGGTAGTAGTAGTAGTAGTAGTAGAGTAGTAGTAGTAGTAGTAGAGCAGTAGTAGTAGTAGTAGTAGAGTAGTAGTAGTAGTAGTAGAGTAGTAGTAGTAGTAGTAGAGCAGTAGTAGTAGTAGTAGTAGAGTAGTAGTAGTAGTAGTAGAGTAGTAGTAGTAGTAGTAGTAGTAGTAGAGCAGCAGTAGTAGTAGTAGTAGTAGAGCAGTAGTAGTAGTAGTAGTAGTAGTAGTAGTAGTAGTAGTAGAGTAGTAGTAGTAGTAGTAGAGCAGTAGTAGTAGTAGTAGTAGAGCAGCAGTAGTAGTAGTAGTAGTAGTAGTAGTAGAGCAGTAGTAGTAGTAGTGGTAGTAGTAGTAGTAGTAGTAGAGTAGTAGTAGTAGTAGTATTAGAAGTAGTAGTAGTAGTGGTAGTAGTAGTAGTAGTAGTAGTAGTAGTAGTAGTAGCAGCAGCAGCAGCAGTAGTACTAGTAGTAGAGCAGTAGTAGTAGTAGTAGTAGTAGTAGTAGTAGTAGTAGTAGTAGTAGTAGTAGTAGTAGTAGTAGTAGTAGTAGTAGTAGCAGCAGCAGTAGTATTAGTAGTAGCAGCAGCAGCAGCAGTAGTACTAGTAGTAGAGCAGTAGTAGTAGTAGTAGTAGTAGTAGTAGTAGTAGTAGTAGTAGTAGTCGTAGTAGTAGCAGCAGCAGCAGTAGTAGTAGTAGTAGCAGCAGCAGTAGTACTAGTAGTAGAGCAGTAGTAGTAGTAGTAGTAGCAGTAATAATAAGTAGTACAGTAACAGCAAAAAGTTTAATGGTATTGGTTCTTAACGACTGTAGGCAATGTTCACAGAAAAGCGGACACACAAACAAGACAGAGACAGACAGACACACGCGAAGTGTGACGACGGAAAATGCCCCCACACCCCCTTCCCCGCGCGCTACACTTACCGCAGGACAAAGCAAACAAAAAAAAACCTGTTTATTGTTTGCTGAATTACACCGACCTCATTATTACAGAACAGTAAACACATGGCGAAGCTGCTGTACGCTCCTCGTCTCGCCAACTTACCCACCGTAACGGAAAATTCGGTAACACATGTCTTATTAACCTATTCAGTACAACGGCCTGCCACAAAGTTTACCAAACCGTTAAAAAAGTTTACCCGGATGTCTGTATACCTGGCTGTTGAGTTTACCAAGTGGTTACATAATTCACCTGGTGGTCAATATGTAAGCAGCTGTTAAGAGTTCATCTGGTTGTTGAGTTGAACTGGATACGTACGTGTTGTTAATTCTGCCTGATTAAGTCTCCCTGATTGTTAATTCTACCTGGTTAAGTCTACCTGGTTGTTAGTTCTACCTGGTCAAGTCTCCCTGGTTGTTAATCCTACCTGGTCAAGTCTACCTGGTTGTTAATCCTACCTGGTTAAGTCGACCTGGTTGTTAATTCTACCTGGTTAAGTCTCCCTGATTGTTAATTCTACCTGGTTAAGTCTATCTGGCTGTTAATTCTACACGGTTATGTCTATCTGTCACCTTAAGTTCACTCGGATGTTGGACTTGCCAATAAATTCAACAAGAGGCTAATCATTTTTCTATTTGCTACGAAAGATTAGAATTTGAGACTCAATTTTTTTTTCTAAAATTTTGGCAATGACGTCAATAAGGTTATGAGTCAGCGAGGGGGAATCTCCTGTACAGTCAGCCTGGATGAGTCACCATTTTGACTCAAATCTGCATCCAGTCATCCAGCAATGCTGCTCTGGTATATACAGCTACATACAGTCGTCAATGCTACTTTGGTATACCGTTACATACAGTCATCAGTGCTAAGGCATAAAAACACTTAGTTAACCAATGTCATCAATGTTATTTTGGCTTATATATATATATATATATATATATATATATATATATATATATATATATATATATATATATATATATATATATAATGTCCTGTAATTTGTATGTTCTATTGGACGTTGAATGTTATATCTTGGTGAACAGTCATAAAATCTAACATTATATATATATATATATATATATATATATATATATATATATATATATATATTCTTTTCTTTTCTTTCGTACTATTCGCCATTTCCCACATTAGCGAGGTAGCGTTAAGAACAGAGGACTGGGCCTTTGAGGAAATATCCTCACCTGGCCCCCTTCTCTGTTCCTTCTTTTGGAAAAGTTAAAAAGTTAACAGTCTAATTACCCAGTGTGATCAAAGCTCAGCTGTCACAAACAATCACATCCATCTACCTCCCACCATCACCGCCATTTGGGCATTGATAAAACGTTAAATAATCGACCGATCTGCTTTATCGTCAACTCCAACTGAGGAGGAGGAGGAGGAGGTCATTATCAAACTTAATAGTAACCGAGTCAGGTAATAATCCGAGGGCTCCCTTCTCCTCGCCTCACTCTGAGGCCGCTATACACACACACCACAACACCGCCTCCCTCCTCAACTCTACCACCGCCACCACCACCTTCGCAACCCCATGTCACCACACCGCCCGTACCACCACACCAGTAGGCCCTCCGTCCCTCCTTCCAGAGACCCCTCCAACCCTAACCTGACCTCCTTCACTCAGTATTCCACAGCCTCCCGGCGCCCGCCGATGACAAATGAAGAGGTGGGAGGGCCGGGCCCACCACTCGTGAGCCAGATAACGATAGTATGGAAATGCTGCTGGCTGCTTCCCTCCCTCCCTCCCCATACTATCATTTAGATTTGCCCGATATGACGAGTTAATCGATTTTTCCAGCGAGTTAATCGCGAGGGCCCGGATTCATGCCGACTGGTAGAAGCCAGACTTCCGAAAGTAATGACGATCGACATTACGTCAATAATCCCCCACAAAACAACTTTTTTTTTTCCCCTTGCATTATGCATGGCAGTTGCAGGACCGGAATCCAAAACGAGACAAGGGCAGGATATATATATATATATATATATTGGAAAGGATCACATGTTTACCAAATGGCGTCCTAGCTTCGTCTCTTCGATGTATATCAACTGACTGTTATATTTCTCTCTTGTGTCTCCTCTGATGATGTGATTATTACAAGAAAGTGCACTTGGGAACTTTTCACGTTTCATTTTCCCCGTGGACTCATAGAAATATATATATATATATATATATATATATATATATATATATATATATATATATATAAGCTTGAAGAAACGTGGAATGAAGCTGATCATGAGGATTAAAAGGAATGAAACGTTAACAGACGATGTTTGCTTCCTTGTGGCTCACTGACGATGAAATGGAACGGACCACAGACGGGGGGGGGGGGTCTTTCTTAAGTACAACGGACCTGCCTAACGTACCACGGACCTTCCTATTATCTGAGGAAGGGGGAGTTGGGGGGGGGTGGTGGTCTTGTGTGCTTAAGACATACGCGGTCTTTCTGATTCTTGGGGGGGGGGGGGGGGGGGGAGGAATAATTGCCTTACGTAAAGACTTAAACTATGGGGACCCTCGTCCCAGGTATGGGGACTTGTATGCTGTTGTCATGGCGGGCACCGGTGTGTGTGTGTGTGTGTGTGTGTGTGTGTGTGTTACGTAAGGCTTTATCTCAATCATGGGTGGCTTGTCTGTCGTGGACACAGAGGGTGTTTCCCGGTCGAAACAATCAGTAGAACATGTTTATTGTGAACAGTTTTTTCTTCGTCTTCGTCTTCCCCAATAAGCTCGTCCGTTTCGCGAGCCACGCACATACATGGGGAGGTGGAGGCATGAGGAGGAGGTCGTCTTCCGCAATTAGTTGTAACACCCACCCTACTAAACGCCCCTCGAGGTCAACGAAGTCTTCGTCGGAGGGAGGGACTTACCTTTCTCTACAAGGATACGAGTGGTTGCAAATGAGTGTGACAACGCTACACAGGCTGACGGAGGAACCTCTCTCTCTCTCTCTCTCTCTCTCTCTCTCTCTCTCTCTCTCTCTCTCTCTCTCTCTCTCTCCCAAGGCCTCAGTTGCGAAGCCACGTCTCTTGTGGGGATATGGAGAAAGCATTCCCCCTTTTTTTGGTATCTTTGAAAGGAGTGGGTGGAGAGAGCCTTTTTTTTTTTGTTACTTTTTAAGGGTGGAGAGCCTTTTCTAGTACCTTTGAAGAATGAGGGAGAGGGGGGGGGGGGAAGGAGCCTTTGTGGTACTTTTGAAGGGGGGGGAGCCATTTTGATACTTTTGAAAAGGGGGGGAGGGGGGGAGGAAGAGAGTCCTTTGTGGTACTATGACCTGTGGTAATTGGGTCAAAAGTTACACGCGGTACAGTTACGACGCGTCTCTATCTCTTCTCCTTTTGTCTCGTGTCCTGAGAAGAAGCTAAGGAGGATGGTGACGACGAGGAGGCAGAGGAGGAGGAAGAGGAGGAGGAGGCAGAGGATGAGGCAAAGGAGGAGGAGGAGGAGGCAGAGGATAAGGCAAAGGAGGAGGATGAGGAGGACGCAGAGGATGAGGATGAGGAGGAGGAGGAGGCAGAGGATGAGGCAGAGGATGAGGCAGAGGAGGAGGCAGAGGAGGAGGAGGAGGAGGCATGAGAGCTGGTGGCTGGGGTGACAATACATTACGAGTGGGACATCTCGCTTCTAAATGAGACGTTAGCCCGAGAGATTCATCCTCAATAAATCAACGTGTCACCGCCTGATCCCCGTTGCTCCGCCGCACGCCACAACGTGCTAAGACACACCCGCACGTACGGGCGAGGGTCCCCCGGCGCTCCCAGGCGTCCCTGGACGCTACGCGGCCGCGGACAGGTGCCGGACGTCTTGTCAAATCCCCCCCCCTCGCTCCACCAACCGACCAACCCCACCGAGGGAGAGAGAGAGAGAGAGAGAGAGAGAGAGAGAGAGAGAGAGAGAGAGAGAGAGAGAGAGAGAGGGAGAGATCCCAGGGTTGTTGTTTAAGTGATGGGCATCGACAGTGGGGAACAGGTTCGGATTTTCAATTAAAATTCTCACAGAGAGGAAGTTAATTGAATAATAATAATAAAAAAAAGAAGAAGGGGGGAAGGAGGGAAGAATCCAACTCGATTATCGTACGAAAAAATATAAATATAAACAGGGAAAATTTGCGATCTCAAATTGCACTTTCAGGCGATACACTGATTATAATCTCGAGAGAGAGAGAGAGAGAGAGAGAGAGTGTGTGTGTGTGTGTGTGTGTGTGTGTGTGTGTGTGTGTGTGTGTGTGTGTGTGTGTGTGTGAGGGTTGGGGGGGGGATTGGGGGATTCTGCGTTCAGAATCAATAATAAGGATCATGAAAAAGTGGGCAATCTTGAAATCAGTCCGAAATTCATGAGGAGGTCTTCACCCATCATATATACATCTCCATGGGAAGCCAGCGGGCAACGTGGGAGACACACACACACACACACACACACACCACAGACTACAGTAAATGTCCCTAACTCTCTAAGTCTCCAAGGGGAGACCCTAACGAAATGGCCTCCCAGAACGTAACAGGATTAACATAGGAGGGTAACAGAGGAGCACCATGTTAGGCGAGTGCTACTGAAGGGGGGGCGGGCGAGGTGTCGTCAAAATATATATGATATATACTATACGTCTATTACATCCATAACGCAGTCAGTCAGCCTTGATATAGCGGCTATATCTATACGACGCATGCACCTCTCCATAGCGGTCTATCGAGGGAAGATAATTTAGCACTTACGCTGCTTCGTTCTGAAGGGCGCGAATCCAGCTGTATCAGTGGGGCCCATATGCCGTGAACCAGAGTGTATAGCACTGTGTTCGACACGCAGTATAAAATGGAGAATACAATTATCAAAGGGTCCATTCGTCGGGGGCTCAAAGATTCACTTCAGCAAACTGCAAGATTCACTTCAGCAAAGCGCAAGATTCACTTCAGCAAACTGCAAGATTCACTTCAGCAAACTGCAAGATTCACTTCAGCAAACTGAAAGATTCACTTCAGCAAACCGCAAGATTCACAGGGAAAGAACAGGTTAAGAGTCCCGAGGAACAAATTGATTGGGTAAGGAAAACGCCGGAACGTATGAATCGAAAAGATTAGGAAAGGATTAGTGAAGGATTAGTAAAGGATAAATAAAGGATTAGTGAAGGATTAGTAAAGGATAAATAAAGGATTAGTGAAGGATTAGTAAAGGATAAATAAAGGGTTCGTGAAGGATTAGTAAAGGATAAATAAAGGATTAGTGAAGGATTAGTGAAGGATTCGTGAAGGATTAGCAAAGGATTCGTGAAGGATTAGCAAAGGATTCGTGAAGGATTAGTAAAGGATAAATAAAGGATTAGTGAAGGATTAGTAAAGGATAAATAAAGGGTTCGTGAAGGATTAGTAAAGGATAAATAAAGGGTTCGTGAAGGATTAGTAAAGGATAAATAAAGGGTTCGTGAAGGATTAGCAAAGGATTCGTGAAGGATTAGCAAAGGATTCGTGAAGGATTAGTAAAGGGAAATTACGAGGGGAAAATAAAGGGTATGTGTTAAAATCCCCTTTCTAAGGAGGAGTTCTTGGTGTGGGTAAGACCTCCTATTTCCAAGGGCTCCTCCTGCTCTTCCTAAAGGCTGCGCTACGTCCAGGAGCAGGGAAATGATAGCTCCTACTACTACTACTACTACTCCTTCTTCTTTAGAGAGAGAAGTCCTTTGACGAGACACCCAGTGATATAGCCTCGCCAAAGGTAAACTGGATTCAAACTATTGCTTGCGTGTCCTCAACCTGTGTCCACATTATCAACAATATTCGCATTATGGAGAGAAATGTTCCTCTACGTTCACTAACCCATAATGGCGTCGCTGGCGTACGTTCACTAACCCATAATGGCGTCGCTGGCGTTCGAGATCGGAGACAAAACGTCTCCTTAGAGCAAAAACGTTCTCGTTCGTCTGAACACGACGTGGTGGTTCTTGAAGTCGCTCCAAGCAGCCACCTCGGATGGTTGTGGTGGTGGTGTGTGTGTGGTGGGGGGGAGATAAAGTCAACAGGTTCGAAATGGCCCAACACACACACACACACATACACACACACACACAAACGCGCAGTTAATGTAGCACTCCAACACCACTCACCCCCACATCCCCCTCCTCTCCTCCTCTCGAAGGAGGGAGCGAACTGTTCCCTCCCTACCTCTCTCCCTCTCGCTAAGTCTCCCTTGCTATGACTTAGGACTTTAACACACACTTTGGGCGAACACCCCGACGCTGCACTTGAGGGGAAAAAAACACTACGGAGGTAAGGAGTCTCGGTGCATAAGAGGATCAAAAAGAAAGAAAGAAAAAAATAATAATAATAATAATAAAATCAAGCGATGCATCATCGGAGTCATTTCCTGGGGAGAAACTTGTTAATTAAAATGTCATTAATTCTGCGACACGAAGCTACGATGCGAGTCGGCAAAATGTATAAGATGCGATTGAAAAAAAAAAAAAGGAGGAGGGGGATGGAGGAAGGAGGGGAAATGAATTGAAAGAATGAAATATTACCACAAAGAGAAAAAAAAAGGGGCATTATTGTGTAGTGAATAAAGAAATAATGCCCAGTTATCATTACTACAAAAAGGGCAGCATTATTGTCTAGTGAATAAGGAAACGTCAATTTATTAATACCACAAAAAAGGCAGCATTGTACTGAATGAAGAAATAATGTTGATAAATTGCTCAGATAATAACAACAACAACAACAACAATAATAATAATAATAATAATAATAATAATGATAATAATAATAATACAATAATTATAATAATGATAATAATGATGATAATAATGAATGATAATAATTGTTAACGGTATACACTATACACCAGTGCGGGAGAGCAGTCACGTGGGTACGACCCTCCAGCCACGTGGGTAAAAATGGTCGTGCAATCACACCCACCACGGGTCGTACCCACGCGCTCGCAAGGTCGTCACCTCGTGCTCAAGAGGTGGTGGGCGTCGTACTCAAGGGAGAGAGAGAGAGAGAGAGAGAGAGAGAGAGAGAGAGAGAGAGAGAGAGAGAGAGAGAGAGAGAGTATACATCTCCACCCACCCCACCAGTGCCTCAACCCTGTTCATATAGCTAATATACCTCCCTCCCCCCTTTTCTTTTTTTCAAAAACACTCCTTATCCCCCCCCCCCCTTTGTGGCGCGGATGGGGGGAGGTGGGGGGGGGGGGCGAGGGCGACGACGACTTCTCTTCATACCCGATCACGAATTCCGGGAGGGGTTGGGGGGTTTTGGTTTCTCTAACCTCTCCCAACGACGATAGAAGTTGCCTTCAAAACCTCTTTTCTCGTGGTATCGGGAGGAGGAGGAGGAGGAGGATGAGGAGGAGTATGGCAAGCAAGCAAGCATGTATAGAGGCAGGCGAACAGCGAACATGGGCACGAGCGATGAGGGTGTGTGTGTGTGTGTGTGTGTTTCTGGTCGTCAAGAAGACACTGGTTCGAATATGACTTGTTTTCTTTTTTTTCCTGGCCTTTGACCTGACCCTCAGGGTTAGGTCAGGGGCCACTGTCCACGATATTCTAGGGTCGTTCCGTCGTGCTCAAGGGTCGTACCGTCGTGTTAAAAGGATCGTACCGTTCAAACCTCTTCCAAGGGAATAGTGGTTCCAACAATGTTGTATGGTTGCGAGGCGTGGGCTATGGATAGAGATGTGCGCAGGAGGATGGATGTGCTGGAAATGAGATGTTTGAGGACAATGTGTGGTGTGAGGTGGTTTGATCGAGTAAGTAACGTAAGGGTAAGAGAGATGTGTGGAAATAAAAAGAGCGTGGTTGAGAGAGCAGAAGAGGGTGTTTTGAAATGGTTTGGGCACATGGAGAGAATGAGTGAGGAGAGATTGACCAAGAGGATATATGTGTCGGAGGTGGAGGGAACGAGGAGAAGAGGGAGACCAAATTGGAGGTGGAAAGATGGAGTGAAAAAGATTTTGTGTGATCGGGGCCTGAACATGCAGGAGGGTGAAAGGAGGGCAAGAAATAGAGTGAATTGGAGTCATGTGGTATACAGGGGTTGACGTGCTGTCAGTGGATTGAAGCAAGGCATGTGAAGCGTCTGGGGTAAACCATGGAAAGCTGTGTAGGTATGTATATTTGCGTGTGTGGACGAGTGTATGTACATGTGTATGGGGGGGGGGGGGTTGGGCCATTTCTTTCGTCTGTTTCCTTGCGCTACCTCGCAAACGCGGGAGACAGCGACAAAGTATAAAAAAAAAAAAAAAAAAAAAAAAAAAAAAAAAAAAAAAAAAAAATATATATATATATATATATATATATATATATAAAGGATAACATTTTATCTACATTTCGAGGCTAAACACCAATGTTATCATTCCCTCCACCATCCATCACCACCACTATCTTCCATCACCACCATTATCCTCTATCACCATCACTATCCTCCATCACCATCATCACCACCATTATCCTCCATCACCATCATCACCACCATTATCCTCCATCACCATCATTATCCTCCATCACCATCATCACCACCATTATCCTCCATCACCATCATCACCACCATTATCCTCCATCACCATCATCACCACCATTATCCTCCATCACCATCATCACCACCATTATCCTCCATCACCATCATTATCCTCCATCACCATCATCACCATCATTATCCTCCATCACCATCATCACCACCATTATCCTCCATCACCATCATCACCACCATTATCCTCCATCACCATCATTATCCTCCATCACCATCATCACCACCATTATCCTCCATCACCACCACTATCCTCACCATTCCACCTCCCTCTACAACCCATCCCATCCTCCTCCTCCTCCCACCTATATCCCATCAACACTACCGTCTATGCTGTCGCGTTCCCTTCCTCGTCCCCATCCCACATCCCCCCCAACATGCTGTACCATCCATGCGCGTTCCCCCCCCCCCCCCCCGTCCCATACTCACACCGGCCGCCGCCTCCTACCCACCTGTTGTACCATCTGGCAACAGGCATCGAGGAGAGAGAGAGAGAGAGAGAGAGAGAGAGAGAGAGAGAGAGAGAGAGAGAGAGAGAGGTGAGGGGGGGTGGTGGGGGAAAGAGTAGGGTTAAGCGGGGGCGGGGGGGGGGTCCATCATCACCCCCCCCTACTTTGAACTCCCCCCCCCAATACCTTCTCCTCCTAATGTACAAAACTTGCTGGCCCGCCAGTGGCTTACTCATCACAATTTTAAATGAACACGAAATTGCAGGTGATGCTATCGTTAGTGTGTGTGTGGGGGGGGGGGGGGGAAAGGGGGAAGATTAGGGGGGAGTGTGTGTGTGTGTGTGTGTGTGTGTGTGTGTGTGTGTGTGTGTGTGTGTGTGTGTGTGTGTGTGTGTGTGTGTGTGTCCCCCCCCCACCTCAACACACATTGGTTGAATCCTGGAACTGAGTGAGGGGGGGATGAGGGATGATGATGGGAGGTTAGGTTGGGAGAAGGGTAGAAGAAGGGGGAGGAGGTGCCATCTAATCCCTTATCCATCACCAGCCACACACACACACACACACACACTCTTCATCCACCAGCCACCACTTTACTTCATCCACCTGGCCATCCGCCACGTCTCTTCCTCCACCTCCATCTCACCCTTATCAACCCACGTCTCCTCCTCCTCCTCATCCTATCAACCACTTGGTCATCCGCAATGACCCCGTGCTCCATCTCCCACCCAGTAGGTCACCCCGTGTCAGGCTTTCTGGCCTATCGACAAGACTCACCTACTGAGCGTTCACCTGGCGTGCCACCTATCACCCACCTGGGCACTCAATATTCACCTGATCATCAACACGAGGCCTACCTCGGCACGCGCGCTAATTACCTGTACGTAATCACCTTCCTGTGCTGTACGCTGAGGGAGAGTTCCACGCTCGTGAGGGGCGTGTCCCCCTATCGCGCGCGCGTGTGTGTGTGTGTGTGTGTGTGTGTGTGTGTGTGTGTGTGTGCCTCCATAACCTCGGGTGTGTTTTCCCCAAATAACCAATTCACGCGTCGAAATTATTCCACAAGAAATCCTTCATAAAGATAACTTTTTGCATCGCCGCCCTCCTTCGACACCCCTGATTCTGGGGTGGGGGGGGAGAACATTGGCATCGCCCCCCTACTCCGACACCTCTGACTCTGGGGGGGGGAGAACATTGGCATCGCCCCCCTACTCCGACACCTCTGACTCTGGGGGGGGGGGGTAACTTTGGCATCGCCCTCCGCCGACTTTGGGTAAAGGGTGAGGGGAGGGCTGGCTTGTCTGACTTCACACACACACACACACACACACTCGCACCGGCACGAGACGGGGGAAAGTCTAGTAACTTTCTCTTAACAGATATAAACTTGAGACTTGACGGATGCCTCGATAACACAGCTTAGAAAAAAAAGGAAAAAGAAAGAAACAAAAAAACCCTCCGTCAGCCCCAGTGGGAGGGCGTGCTTCACCACCGCCGCCGCCACCTTCTTCCCTGGCGCACGCGCGACGGCACGACCCTAGGGCACGGCACTTGCATACGACGGTGCGAACCCCTCAGCTGGACGGCACGAATTCTGTCTAATGTGGCTAGATTCTGTCTAATCTGGCTGTAATATGACGCATTCGTCTCGTCCCTTCCTAACACCTGCCTGTATTTTTTTTTTTTCTCTCTCTCTCTCTCTGCCTCGTTCCTTCGCTCTCTGCTTTGGTCTTCTGCAAGTGTGGCTTCCTCCTCCCTCAACTCTTCCACCACCTCACCACCCTCCTCCTCCCGATCACAACCATCCCCTCCTCCTCCCCCTCCTTCTCCTTCCCACCCACTCACTCACCATGCTCCCTCACCATACCCTTAAAAATTCATAATGACCACAGAAAATGAGTCTCATCCTCATACTCTTAAGTCAAATCATTTTCTTTTTCACCTTCCCCCCATCATCATCATCACCACCTGCTGTTGTGGTGGGTGGATGCTGTGACCAACACCACACAAAAGCCAATATTGTTGCGGGAGCTTTGATTCTACACACCGCTTTGACATAGATGGCTTTTAGGGGGAAAAAAAAAAAAAGAGTAGTACCACCTCACAAGTAGTGGCTTTCAAGAAAGAAAAAAATTGAATAATAATGTACTACGGGTAATCACCATCAGTTTTTCAATATCGAAGATATCTCACTGGCCAGGGGCTTGGAGAGCTGGGTACTCGCTCTATCGCCTCTGCCACAATATTGTTGTATTTGAATAACAATGAAGCGATCTTAAATAGCATCCAACTCTCTATGCAGTTTACTGCCGTTAGTATTTTAGTCCACGAAGGGATTGAGAAATTCTAAACCTTCTCTCTTATTGCTTCGAGGAGCGAGGATGGTTTATCAACCAAAGTAGTTAAATGATAAGGAATTGAAGAGTCAAAAAAATCGACAAATCACTCAATGAACTAATAATCCATCAATGGTCTTTGCAATAGAGAGACTGGCCAATCGCATTCTTCGTGCGCCTTTACGACCAATCCTAATGCTTCGATATAAAATGATAATCGAGTTTGTTTAGCAATTTAATCTCCGATGGCGAGAAAGCAACACACCGGGCGGGAGATAAATGGTAAATTTCATTACCTCTCTCGGGTTAGGTAATCCTCCCTCCTCCTTCCTCCTCCTCCCTCCTCCTCCTCCTCCTCCTTCTCCCTCCTCCTCCTCCTCCTCCTTGTGGGTTTAAGGATATGGGTAAGGAGTACGAGTGTTATCTGTCTGTACCTTCGGTGAGTAAGTCTGGATTCTGTGTCAGGTACAAGTGTGGATTGGCGGCCTAAAGGTGTCTGTGGGTGGAGAGGAGACACGTGCCAGAGATGTGGGCAGCTGTGGGAGGATGCAATATAATAATAATAATAATAATAAGAATAATAAATAATAAATGTAATCGGACTAAAAATTGGGAAAACAGTAATCAAGTCTTCATTATCACCATGATATATATATATATATATATATATATATATATATATATATATATATATATATATATATATATATATATATATTCTCCTACGAGCCCACGGGGAAAGTGAAACGCGATAAGTTCCGAAGTGCACTTTCGTGTAATGATCACATCATCAGGGGAGACACAAGAAAGAAATATAAGTCAGTTGATATACAACGAAGAGACGTAGCTGGGACGCCATTCGGTAATATATACGGTAATATATTTATACGTATACCTTCCATACACTTATTCAATCGCTCATACCTCCCAATTCAGAATTACACTTTAAGAATGACTATAATGAATAATAATCATCATTACTTCTGATATATATATATATATATATATATATATATATATATATATATATATATATATATATATATATATATATATATATATATAATGAACATTACAGTTCCGACTGACAAGTCATAACACATTCATACACCCGGGGTCATTAACTCTCTCGAAGTCTTCAGATTTTACATACGTAAGGTTAATTCTATATTGCTATCAAATATCAACCATATGACATATTCAGACGTGTGTCTAAAATCAAAACTCCAACGACGTGGAAGTATCTCAGCTGCTTTAATTCCGTCAATGTCGAAGAAAAAAATAAATAACAATGAAAAAAAAAACACTTGTGAAATGAAATCACAATTGTGAATTAGGATACAAAATACAAGGGTAACGTAACCTCTATTTTAGCTACAATCTGAGGTTGAAACGCATGACGGAGGAGGTCCCGATGAAGGTCACATTTCTATCGATAACGACACTACGGTTCAACGTTGAAATTACGACAGTCTGGGACCCCCCTTCATTACGACAGTGTGGGACCCCCCTTCATTACGACAGTGTGGGACCATCACCCCCCACCTCATTACGACAGTGTGGGACCATCACCCCTCCCACCTCGTTACGACAGTGTGGGACCATAAACCCCCCCACCTCATTACGACAGTGTGGGACCATCACCCCCACCTCATTACGACAGTGTGGGACCATCACCCCCCACCTCATTACGACAGTGTGGGACCATCACCCCCCACCTCATTACGACAGTGTGGGACCCCCCATCATTACGACAGTGTGGGACCCCCATCCCCCTCCTCGTTACGACAGTGTAGGACCCCCTCATTACGACAGTGTGGGACCCCCTCGTTACGACAGTGTGGGACCCCCACCCCCCTCCTCGTTACGACAGCGTAGGACCCCCTCATTACGACAGTGTGGGACCATCACCCCCCTCCTCGTTACGACAGCGTAGGACCCCCTCGTTACGACAGTGTGGGACCCCCCTATCATCACCATGAATGGGACAACCACCCTCACTATAAATGGGGCAGTTATCTCCATCACCATCAATGGTACAACCATTCCACCACCACGAATGGGACGATCATCTCCCCCACCACCATTAATGGGACAACCAACCAACACGAATAATGGGACGCAGACCCGACGAAGATGGGTGGGGGCGGCCCGGCCCGACCTCCATCGCTACGATAGGGCCCCAGACACGGCAGCCACCACGGCCCGGCCCGGCCTGGGCCCAGCAGGCCCTGGGGCCCTCAACCGAGAAAAACTGGACTCTGGTTCGCGCCCCCCCCTTTTTTTTTTTTACCCTCTTCCCCCCGCCACAGTGTGAGCGTTGATAATGGTTTACATATATACTTAGGTGGCAATATAATGTGCTGGACACACACCACATCCATCATCGCCAAAGTATATTCTCCCACCGCAGAAATCCAAGCACCGACATGCCCCCTCCTCCTCCTCCTCCCACTTATCGCGTCTCCATCTACGGCAGCAACACTGCAACACCTGGCAAACTTGCAGAACCTGTGGCGCATACAACACCCAAAAGCCAACACCGCCCATATACACCCGCCCGAAACACCACACCCCTTAAAACACCAGGGACTTAGATCTATGTACAAAGTGTTGAGTGTATCCACGCGGAATTGAGGGTATATTGATCGCCATGGCCTCCCATGTCCCTACGGGCCCGGTATACCCCTTGCTTGCTGTGCAACTGCAGGTAAACGTAATCATACCAACACCTCCTTCTTCAGATAAGGTCCCGTCTGACTCGTCTATACATTACCGAGCGCAGACCTTGTCGCTGTACCGCCCCGCCTCGGGTACGGTAAGGTACAGCGCACACTTTCCAAGTTCAGTCAGGCGGAGGGAGTGGGAGGGAAAAAGAAAGTTTAAATACGAAATCAAACTCGAATAACCATCTCAAGTATAATCACAAGGGGGGAGAGAGGGGGAATAATAATGATCACCCTCCACGTTGTTACGATGGACATCGACGCTACACGCTTTCATAAATCAGTGTCATACAATAACAATTTTTTTTTTAAAGCCAATGGAAACAGCTTTCATAAATCGGTTTCATACAATTACCCAAATCCTTTTTTTTTTAAAGCCAATGGAAACAGGTGCATTGAGCAAACACAAGTCCCTTCCCACATCTGTAAGCTCAGGTCTCGACACACATTCCTCCGGGGATGTGTCGAAGTGTGTAATGAGAGGGTGGCTCAAACATCAAATCTCCCGTGTTGTGTAAGAACCCTTCCATTGCCCCCCCCCAAACTTGACCAGACCTTTCGACGTTTTCCCTCGGCGCCAACTTGGGTGTTTCTGTTTTTTGTTTTTAAACTTTAATAAAATGATTCCCCGTGCATCGGAGGGCGCCCTCAGATACCGAGAATAGATGATACTGAATTAAGATACTGGGTCTGGATACTTTTAAACACAGACACTGACCACGGATGCAGGTCGGCGATAAAGCGTCCTTCCCTTGGCATATGCCATGCACGAAGGGCTGATTGCATCTCCACCCCTTCCCACCTCCGTTCTCACATCTGGTGTATCTTCAATGCCAGGGAGATGACAGACTCCACCACGCTCCTCCATCCCCATTATCCAGGAAGAGGGAGGAGGAGGAGGTGGGAGAAGATAAAGCAAGGAAGAGGAGGGGGAGTGTGGAATGGGGCGAGGAAAGGGATGAAGTATGTTTTCCACAGGACATCAAGTCTGCAACAGTTATCTGCGGCAGTTATCTCCCCAGTGTGCGGCAGTTATCTCCCCAGTGTGCGGCAGTTATCTCCCCAGTGTGCGGCAGGCATCTCCCCAGTGTGCGGCAGTTATCTCCCCAGTGTGTGGTAGGCATCTCCCCAGTGTGCGGCAGTTATCTCCCCAGTGTGTGGTAGGCATCTCCCCAGTGTGCGGCAGTTATCTCCCCAGTGTGTGGTAGGCATCTCCCTAAAACATCGGCAGGTATTTCCCCAGTGTGCTGTAGGTATATCCCTAAAAATCGGCAGGCATTTCTGTTAAAAATATATATCGGCAGGCATCTCCCTAAAAAAAAAAGAAAAATCGGCAGGCATCTCCCCAACGTACGGCAGGTACTTCCCTTAAAAAAAAAATCGGCAGATATCTCCCCCTGGGTTGGTTGCCGATATCTCCCTCCCAGGCACACCACGGAAATCTCTCTCTCTCTCTCTCTCTCTCTCTCTCTCTCTCTCTCTCTCTCTCTCTCTCTCTTCTCTCTCTTCTCTCTGTCTCTCTCTCTCTCTCTCCACGACGTTCAAGTCTTGACCCAAGTTCTCCACCCTCGTCAGCACCAGTCGCGTCTCCACACTTTATCACCACCGCGGTGAAGCCAAATACGACGACGTAAGAAGCGAACGCAAGAACGCAGGTTGTCGTAAGACGAGCTCCTCGGAATATCACTGCTTCCGCGGTGTATCGCAAGTCTTTTCTTTTTTTTTTTTTTCATATCATCACCTGGCACGTCCGTCTAATATCCGTCCGCGATTCACAGGGCCTCGACGCGACGCGACGCGAGGCACTGGCGGAGCGTCGCATCAACGGGGGCCAGACAGGCTGTGTACGTACACATGGCCCACTATCGGTAAATTTCACCCAAGTCCCCGAATCCAGAGACGAAGGAAGTGCGGGGGAAAATATATATACAAAAAAAAAAAGGAGGTGACATTGGAAAGGCCATCCCAGAGCAACATGAAAGGCTCGAAAGGAACCTATTTTTGGTCCGTTATTGTTCGAAAAGGAACCTTTATATCTCTACTATCGTCTCCTACCAGTTCTAAGACCACTGTAATCATTAATCCGTTTCCATCCTTATGCCTCCGCGAATTCGAAGCCCCTAAGGGACTGACACCTATCATTACCTTCCTGCCGGAGGTAGAAATCATTTAAAAAAAAAAATTTACGGTTTGCTGGAGCGATTGTAGTATGGGTATTAAGGTAGTAAAGACATTGATGAGGTGAAATGAATCTAAGGTCCCTTCAGCGAGGAGAGGTCTGAGGACCACGTCTGATACGAGTCGTATTGCAGTAAGAGGAGGAGGAGGAGGCGGAGGAGGAGGAGGAGGAAGAAGAAGAGCAGGAGGAGGAGGCGGAAAAAGAAGAGGAGGAAGGAGAAAGGAGCTGGTGGAGGGGGGAAAAAGGAGGAAGAGGAGAAGGAAGGAAGGAAGGAGGAGGAGAAGGAACGAAGGAAGGAGGAGGAGGAGGAGGAGGAGGAGGAGGTGGTTGGCACCCTCCTTCACCGCCTCCGTCAGTAGTACTCTTCGGTAGTCTGCCTATCCCTCTGCTCTACTAACAGAGCCCTGGAAAATCTCGTGAAACCCATGAAAAATCTGGTACAAGCAAGTGGAACCTCCTGGAAAATCTGGTGTCATGCAGTGGAACCTCCTGGAAAATCTGGTGTGATGCAGTGGAACCTCCTGGAAAATCTGGTGTGATGCAGTGGAACCTCCTGGAAAATCTGGTGTGATGCAGTGGAACTCCCTGGAAAATCTGGTGTGATGCAGTGGAACCTCCTGGAAAATCTGGTGTGATGCAGTGGAACCCCCTGGAAAATCTGGTCTGATGCAGAGGAACCCCCTGGAAAATCTGGTCTGATGAGGTGGAACTCCCTGGAAAATCTGGTCTGATGCAGTGGAACCTCCTGGAAAATCTGGTCTGATGCAGAGGAACTCCCTGGAAAATCTGGTGTGATGCAGTGGAACTCCCTGGAAAATCTGGTCTGATGCAGTGGAACCCCCTGGAATACCTAGTTTAAAGCAAGAAGAACCTGGAAGACCTGGTGGAGCCTCTGGAAAAAAATTAGGTACAACTGCAAGTCCATCTGGTACAAACTAGTGGAAACCAGTGGGGGAAAAATGAATCAAGCGCACCCACTGCTATGTCTGGTACAAACTCGTGGACCCAGAGGGGAAATGCTGGTGCGCGCCCTTAGTGGTACATCTGGAAAATCGACCAAAGCCTACCAAACCTCCTGGAAAATTCCATGTAATGTCCTGAAATCCTCGAATAATACCGGGCGCAACTGGAAACTCCAATCGTGACCAAAAACATTTAGAAACATGCATAAAGACTCTCCCAGAAAACTCCAATAATGATGATTTTTTTTTCTTTGAATTTAGGGAAACCTAGATTATCTGCACGCCCTCACAAGACAATGTCACTAGAAATCAGAGAACACCTGTAGGAAAAAAAATAATTTCCCTCAACTACAACTCAACAACACACACACACACACACACACGCACACAACACAGGACCTCGCAACACCTTAAAATTATGGGACATCCGAAATGAAACTGCTACACCTCCTCAAACCCCTCCCCCTTCCCAAAAGAAAAAAAAATTCCTCAATGTATAACACTGAAATTTAAAACAAAAACACTAAATTCTACAGCAACCCCCTCTTCCTCCCCCCGAAAAAAATCGACCAACCCATCGTAAAAATAAACTTACAAACACTGGGCAACATAGACTATAAGTAACATGGTGTTAAGTGTGTGTCTGAGTGTAATTACTTACTTGTACTGAACGGAGGGGGATTCTAAACTGCCGTGTGTGTGTGTGTGTGTGTGTGTGTGTGTGTGTGTGTGTGTGTGTGTGTGTGTGTAATCAGCTACTTCAACTGAACGGAGGGGGAGTTTCACACTCCTGTGTGTGTGTGTGTGTGTGTGTGTACAAGGCGTGGGAACACCTCACCCCCACTCTGTATCGAAGACAAACCGGCCCACGAGTCCTCCCTCACTCCCTTCCTCCCTCCCTCACTCCCTGTTTCCCTTCCTTCTCTCCGTCTCCCTCCTTCTGACTCACACTCCACCTGCACGTTAAACCTCGACTTAAGTCGACTTAAAACAAAGCTCTTGAAACATCAAACGTATAGAGAAAAGAGTAAAAGAAAAAAAAAAACAAAAAACGTCGTAACTTGAAATATAAGAAAAAAATAAACTTTAAACGCCGAAATTCAAATGTTCGAAAGAAACCTTTGAACCTCTGGTGGGTTTTAAAGGCTATGAATAATGTACCACAATCATAAGATTGATGTTAATTCACACTTTCTCCCACCTTCCACCTGGAAACACGGCCATCGAGAGAGAGAGAGAGAGAGAGAGAGAGAGAGAGAGAGAGAGACGTTCACTTTCCCACAAGATTGAATTTAGGATAATGTTGAGGCAATCCTGGTTAGTCCTGTATGACGACAGGAAGAGCGTATTTTACACACAGGGACGTTCTATTTTACACACACGGACGTCCTGTTTTACACACACGGACGTCCTATTTTACACACACTGACTTCCTCTTTTACACACACGGGGGCTCTATTTTACACACAGGGACGTCCTGTTTTACACACGGAAGTCCTACATTACGTACAGTTAAATATTTTACACACACACACGGAACTCCTATCACATTTACAAAATAAATTTTTCTCCCCGATCATACTATAAAGTTAAGCTTAATAAAAAGAAAACGAGTGTTACAAACGAATCTATTTTCATACGAGAGAGAGAGAGAGAGAGAGAGAGAGAGAGAGAGAGAGAGAGAGAGAGAGAGAGAGAGACCAGCTCTCTCGCACAATATTTACGACCACACATTAAATATTGGTACCGAACTCTTCCCTTCAGCATACCAAAGATAAGCGTGTCGGGCACGCAGGCCCGTAATATTGTTAATATGTTCACACGGTGAATTTAAAAATCATGCACCGAACGGAGATACACACACACACACACACACACACACACACACACACACACACACACACACACACACACACACACACACACACACACACACACACACACACACACACACAGAGTCTCTCTGTAGCTTCTGTACATTTACCTGAAATACAGTCTGCCATGTCTCTACCGCTACTGTATATATATATATATATATATATATATATATATATATATATATATATATATATATATATATATATAGCACCAAAAGCAGTAGAACACACACACAAAAAAAATGAATAAAGGAGATAAATTATCAAAAAATAATGACGGGGGATTTAAAAATAAAGGAGATAAATTATTAAAAAATAATGATGGGGGTTTAAAAAAAGAACGCATGGTGGTTCTACATACATTATTTTTCTTTCAACCCATATTCCCGTCCAAACAGCTGCTCGCTTGCTTCAAAACGTAAATATGTTTTACAAAATAAGGTCATGGAAGTTTGCGAGGCGTGGGGCGATTTACCAACATAAGTAAATAAATATCACAAGACACCATATATAATATATATATATATATATATATATATATATATATATATATATATACAGCCCTTTGTGTGTGAACGAGTGATTGAGTACAATATAAAATTACCTAAAAACCTTTTACCAGATCCTCTTGCTTCCCAAGCGTGCGTTACATACAAGGGCAAGGGAATGTGGACTCCTTTGGAGAGAGAAATTCTTCGACAAAAGGGACTGTTTACCCCCCAGTGATACAGCCTCGCCACATCTGACTTTTTCACTCGCGGTGGCACCTCACGCAGTAGTAGTCCGGTAACACCGATACATATATATATACACATCACTTTATAACAGGTTGACGTGGCCAGCTTCCTGAGCGCTGCAGGAGCCTGCAGGAAGGTACCGTGTGCGTGTGCATGTGTGCGTGTGCATGTGTGAGTGTGTGTGTGTGTGTGTGTGTGTGTGTGTGTGTGTGTGCAACGCCTGGTGCGATTCTGAGTCATCTCCCGGGGTTCAACATTCTTTGAACTCAGGAAAACTGGAACTTTACCGTTCCAAGGATTCAGGCCCTCGAGCAGCGTTCACACGACCCTACCGGGCGCACCCTGCTCCAGGTGACTGTCATAATTCCTCTATAACCAACCCCTCCGCCCACCCAACCCTACATATGTTACCCACACTCCTCTTGCTCCTGTTGTGATGTGTTTAGCCTCCCCGGCGACGCATAAAGGCGGAGGGACGCGCAGGAGACTGGAAAGAGGCTCATTATAAACCAGAATAAAGGCCATCCGATTCGAATCTCTATAATCTTTAAGGAGTCTAAGGAAGGAGAGATAACGGGTGGAAACAAGGGTTCAAACGTTTGGACGTCTCTGCTGAGGAGCCATGTATAGCTATGAATGACTACTGTGCGTGTCAATATATTGATGGCAACAAAAACCGACGATCTGGGGGTCTCACAGCAGATTCGGGGCCTTCGCGCCCTCGTCTGCTCGCTCCTGTTCGGGGTGGGGTATGAGGGGAGTGGAGTGCCGGTGACCAGCGGGCCATTGACTTTCAAACACGAGAACTTCCACCGAGCAGTAAGTACTTCTTCCGACCACGACATACCCTTGTTGCGTGTGATTCGTCGGAGAGCGGCGGATGGAAGTGTTCGGTGGTACAATCACTCACAGTTTTCCTCTTCAAGCCTTCCCTATTGCAAAGACAACCTTCCAGCTCAACGCTCACATACTTCCCCGAAAATGCAACACCTCACCAGCCACCATTTTCTTGGCGAGGGAAATGAATTATCGGCAACTGTGTATGGAAATGTGTAGTTCGTGTGTGCTTAGTAACTTATTCGTCTTTTGCATACCCCGAAGACAGGAGAGACTTTTCCAATAGTATAGAAAATTAGGCAGGATGCAAGCAGTGAGAGAGAGAGAGAGAGAGAGAGAGAGAGAGAGAGAGAGAGAGAGAGAGAGAGAGAGAGAGAGGACCCCGCCCCCACACACACACACCCCTTCAATAAGGAGGCGCCGGAGTATCACGCCTGGCAGAGTGAGGTAGGGAGGAAGGATCAAAAGAAGAGCGTGTGGTGTGGACAGTGAAGCAAGCTGGCCCGGGCATCATGGGATATATCTTTACCTAATTAGCAGTCAAACATCTGACGATGATGCTGCGAATATTAATTAACAAGACACGCACACACACACACACACACGCCTGTTACAGATAAAGGACACGGGAAGCCACACGCAACCAGGGCTTTTAAAAGGCCGAAGAGCGAGGGATGGAGGGAGGGAGGGAAGGAGGTGGTGGTGGTAGTAGTAGTATTCGGACATGACGAATCAACGTAAGATGAACAGGAGCGGATCAAAGGGGGAGGACGACCAGCATATGTTAACGTCAGTTCCCACGTCTTCATCGGGACACACCGTAGGGGCACGGGGCGAGCATGTGGTGTGGGGGGTGATGATCAGAGGCTGTGTGTGTGTGTGTGTGTGTGTGTGTGTGTGTGTGTGTGTGTGTGTGTGCGTCCACCTTAATCTATATCGAGAGATATGAGGTTGATTCCTCTCTACAACTAGGTACAGACAGATAGATATTTAGATAGATACTTTGATAGACTGATAGATAAATAGACAGGTCGACACAGACGTACACATACACATACGTTATGTAAATGCATACAGAGAAACAAACACCACTACGAAAACGATAAGTGTGTGCGTGTGCGTGTGTGTGTGTGTGTGTGTGTGGTGTGCACGTTTCTGCAATTCTAATGTCCACCGGCAAAGTCCTAGTCAGTAAACAGTACCTCCTCCAACAGCAAACAAAAACATACAAACAAAGGAGC